>NW_011499984.1:0-12143 GCF_000495115.2 Populus euphratica | reverse complement strand
GAAAGAGTTCCTGTAAAGCTTGTTGTGTATTTTGATTATTTTATTCTACTTATGTATTCTGCTTGCTTAGTTACTAGGCAAACACGAGTGAGATTGGCAAGAAAAGGCTGAGTCTAGTGAGGCACTAGGCTGCTGCATGAGTTTATTCGCGTAGCAAAAAAAATTACCCTATGACAATTTGGTATCAAAGTGCAGTTGTTTTCTTGGCAGGACAACAAGAATGATTCTGCTGCCAAATTAACGGACTGATTTGGGAGGGCTACTGTTTTTGCGGATGGATGGGCAGATTTCATCGCAATGTTCAGCGACGAGAATGTTGTTGTTTCTCTAGAAAAATTGACGGGACTAATTTGGGAGAAGCATTGCTGCTTCCAATAGCAGAAACTTGAAGACAGAGCACAATTCACATTCATGACGAAACAATGGGCTATTTCATAGCATAGACAATAGAGAGTCTATGGGGCAGATCGAAAGGCTGATTTGTTTGAAGCCTTTTTGGGGAAAACTTGCTAGCTTTTTTGGGCAGTGTTGGTGTTCAAAGGCCTGCGAAGTTTGGTGGCTTAACTAATCTATGAGTGAAGCAAAGTGATGACAAAGGGATCAGATCAAAATGGGTGCTGATTCAGCCATCGAAACTGTCGAGGGAATGGCAGACTTGAGAACAGGGGCCAGCGAAGGGACTGCTGGGAGTTTCTAAGTTTTCGTCAAAGCCTAAATTGGAAGGTTGGAGTGAAATGAAAGAAGCAATTTAGTGGAAAAGAGCCCAAACTTGCTGTTGACAATGGAAGGTCAGACGAGAAGGCAAATTGGTAAGGGTTTGAAACTGAATTTACACTGTTTTTCTCTTGCGATGGAAATTACTTTGTGTGGGATTGTTGCCCAAGAAGGGAAAAACTTGACGCTGACATTATGGAAGATGGTGTTGGGGATATGGCATACGTAAATCTTATACGTTTACTTGATGACCGAGATGGAATTCAATCGTCATGGGCTAGTATATCGGTGAGAACGTTGTCTAGCCTTGCTGCCTTGTGGAGGGCAGAACTTGGGGGATTTTGTGCATCTTGATGAAGGAATGTACAGGGTGGTGGAAGCAAAATTCAGCGACAAAGTTGAGGAAGACTTGGTCAAATGGCAAGACAAATCTGTGAAGATTTGGTGCGGCTTTGCTGCCTTAGAGGAGGCAGAATTGATGTCTTTGATAGAGACCTTGACAATGAACAATGCAGGGTGAAGAAGACAAAACAGTGGCTGAGATGGACTCTAGTCACGTTGGGACCAACATGGGGGAGTTTCATAACTTTGACGATGGACAGATCATGGTTTAACTCTAGGCGTGAGGATACGCTAACGAAAAGCACACTGCATAGAATTC
The DNA here is from genome assembly GCF_000495115.2 of Populus euphratica. Classification (NCBI taxonomy): domain Eukaryota; kingdom Viridiplantae; phylum Streptophyta; class Magnoliopsida; order Malpighiales; family Salicaceae; genus Populus; species Populus euphratica. The sequence continues at coordinate 10,768 of NW_011499984.1, read as the reverse complement.
AGTAGCGATGGACAACAACAGTCTTGTATAGGCTGAGACGAGTAGGTGTCATTTCTCCGGTATTAGTAGCCACTAATGATCTGCCTCGTCAAGGATTTTTGCCTAGCTTTTCTTCTAGTATCGCCTGCTATGGTTTTTTAAATGTTTTTTTATTACCTCATCAAGGATTTTTGCTTAGCTTTTCTTCTAGTACCGGCTGCTATGGTTTTTTAAATGTTTTTTTATTTTTAAAAATATATAAAAATAATATATTTTTATTTTAAAAAAAATTATTTTTTATATGATGAAATTAAAACAATCTAAATATAAATAAAAAATATTTAACAAAAAAAAACTAAAAATCATAAAACTTCCTTTCAAATTTTTAACCCCAACAACAAACACCACTCTACTCTAATCTAATATATTCCTACAAACTTTTATTATGTTCTTTTTAAACCATTATGTTAAAATATATTTTTCAAGATCTTTGTTTTCAAAAATCTTATTTTAGAACAAATCTACTTCGACATCTGATTTAACTATTTATTTTCATGAATTTATATAGAATTCTTTAAAGAAAAGAATAAAAAGATACAGAAATAACTGAATCAAGATATTTTAAAAGGAAGAATATAATTTTTTTAAAAAAAATTGGTAAATAAATGAGTCAATTAATAAAAAAAAAGTTTTTGAATATGAATGTAAATCAATTTGAATAAGTGAGTTTTTTTTTAATAATTATATTAAATATAAATGATTTACAGATATTATTAAATTAGACTTGAAATCTTATTACGCGCTCTTTCTCTCATTTCTATGTATTATTTTATATGAATATTTAAAATATGATGAATATATAACTTTTTATATCAATAAATAAATACAGATATAGTAAAAACTCGATTTATTGACCTAGCTATTAAAAATGTGGTTTGTTACCTTAAAACTTAATTATTATTATTATTTTATGAACGAAATGAAACTTGTTAAGATTTGTTGAGTGACAATTTCCTAAAACATGTGATTTGTTTATAGACACGACTTGTATATTTTTTGTAAAAAAAATAATTGCACTTTTAGGAACAACGAAGACCATTACATTGCATTATTTCAAACAGTATAATGTAAAGAGCTGTGCCACATCAGTTATTGTTTCATACAATTAAAGTGTTGATGCCCGATTAAAATTTTGAAGGGGCGAGCAGGCCTCTGAGTCCCCTTTTGTTTATACACTAAACTGCAGTTCAAGCCCAAACAAATATAAAAAAATTATGCATTTCAAAAATAATAATAATAATAATAATAATTTTGAAACGCAGACAAAAATGTGTTCAAATGGATAAGATTTGATATAGTTGTTGTTTTTTAAAATAATTATTTTTAGAAATGTATTAAAATAATATTTTTTTTATTTTTAAAAATTATTTTTTATATTAGTATATTAAAAAAATTCAAAAATAAAAAATAAAAATTAATTTAAGACAAAAAAAACTATAAAATCTTTAAAAACATGGCTACGCATCATGAAAACAAAAAAATTCTTAAATCCAAGTTATAACACAGTTTTCAAGGATTATCATTTGAACCCACTAATCAAACGGTTAGAATCCAATTTTCTTAAAGACACTTTGTTTGCTTTTGAAAATCTTTGATGACAACCAATGTTGGTATTTTAATATTTTTACAACAAAAACAGAAATGATATCCAAATTCACGTTTTTAATTTGCCATTATTCCTCTTTCCTTTGAAGCATGACATTCAGAATATATATATATATATACTGGAACACCTAGGATATGCTTTGTAGCAAAAAAAATTCATCCTTATTTTTCATAATTGAGCTCTTATATGCTTTAATTAATGACCAATTAGTTAAATGAATTGAAAGAATTCAATGAATGGATCCTAGCAACTAAGTGCGGGCCATCTATCTACTACTCTTTACTAAAAATACATTAATTTTTCGTTGTCATAGTGAAAAGTGAATGCTTTTCTTATAGGTTTTTTTGTGTATTTTTTTTTTATTTCTTTATGCTTTAGAGTCATCTTTTTATTAAATTATCATGATTTTATGAGGGAGTTTTATTGTACCCCTCTTCAGAAAATACTATTCATTAGAATAATGTTTTGTTTTGTTTTTTCCTTTTCAATTATTTTTTTTGTTTAATTTTATTCTTTAATATTAATTTTTCTCTATTTAGTTATCACACTTTTATAATACCACCTTGCAGTTACATCCAAGGCTTTTGGATTTGGCGTTGCAATCAGACTCAAAACTCTTGGATCTAGCGTTGTAGCAAGACCCATTTAAAATTGGATCAAACAAGTTTAACATTATTATTAATATTAAAAATATTATTATTTGTATTATAAATATTATTATTTTTATTATAATGAATATTATTAATATAATAATTAATAAATTTTTAAAAAATATATTATTAATGTTGAAAAACAACCATAGATTTGATTTGAAGGGTAAAATTAAAAACTATAAGAACTTGGGTAAGACATGTTTAATATTAATATTAATATTATAAATATTATTATTTTTATTATTATTATTAATATAATTATTAAAAAAAATTTAAAAAAATATTACTATTAAAAAATAACTATAGACTTGATTTGAAAGGTAGAATTAAAAATTATTGTTATTGTTGTTGTTGTTGTTATGATTATTAGTGTTATTCTTATTCTTAATATTGCTGTTATTTTTGTTATTATTAAATTTTAAAAATATATATTATTACTATTAAAGAAAAACCATAAATTTGATTTGAAGGGATTAAAAACTATAAGAACTAGGATCAGAAAAGTTTAATATTATAAATATTATTATTTTTATTATTATTAAGGGGACCAAGCCCCAAAACTTGGAGTTGAGTGTCGGACCCAAGTTTATAATTATTATTATTGTTATTACTATTAATAAATTTAAAAAATATATTATTACTATTGAAGAAAAACTATAAATTTGATTTTAAGAGATAAAAACAATAAGAATATAGGTCAGACAAGTTTAATATTATTTTTAATATTAAAAATATTACTCTTGGGTCAGGTATTATAGTCAAATCAAAAACTTATGTGTCTAACTTTGCAAAGAAACCCAATGCTTTTAGGTTTTAGCATTTTTTTAATATTTTTTATGTCAAAAAAATTGATCTGCGGCGTAACACAACCATCTAACTAGGAATATTCTAATTTTAAACAAAATGTAAAGTAAACAACTTTTTAGTAGTTAGATTCAATTAATCAAACTATCATATAATATAAATCAGCTTATTCTTAAACTTTTTACAAAATTCTTCCCAAGCATGATAATTAGTTTGAAAACTAGACTACATAGGTTTTTTATAGTAGCACATCTACGGTGAAATGTCTCTTGAGCTATAGTAAAATTATCCTTTTACCCTTTATTCTATAATTTTTAAAGCTTTGCTTGATGGGTAAGGTGGTTTTTGCACATGACCAATTTTGTCATTCTTGATTTATTTGGGGATAATACAATCTTTTTTCCCTAATAATAGTGTAATTATGATGTTGTCTTTAGAGAGTGAACAATCAAAACCTTTGATTAAGGAGCTTTATGGTAATTTTAGTTTTGCCATGAACAGTTGAATTGCACAGTTGCCTTTACTATGCAATTTGTTAGCCTTGGATTCAAAGGCTTGATTGTAATTTTATAAGGGTGTTTTTTGTTATTATTATTTGGTCATTGATAGATTTTTGGTTTTTGCACGTAAAAAAACCTGTTAACGCTCATGCGGCTAACTACGATAGTTGAAATCAGGCTTCCACACATCATTTAATACATCTCAGCGTCCTCTTCCTTCCCGAATGGCACGTGTACAGGTGTAAGATATGGTTTGGCATCGATTGACTTTTCTTTTTTTCTTTTCCTTCCTTTTCTTCCTCGGATTACATGCTCACCATGCAAAAAATTATACCAACCATTCCATTTCTTTTTTCTTTTGATTCAGTCACTCTTCTCTTAATTGCATTTAATTTATTTACATTGATTATTTCTAATTGAATTTTATTTTTGATTTCATCCATGGCTATTTGATTTTGTAAGTTTTTTTTTAATTTCATCCCTAAACTTTTAATTTCATTTAAAATTTCCTTTAACATTTAATTTCAGTTGGTTTTTATGTGGAATTTGGTCCTTATTTTTTTAATTGCTATCTATTTTGTTTTGCATTGTTTTTTTTTCTATTAATGTTTTTTCCCTTAATTTTGTCATTCAATATTTGCTTTGTTAAAAATCTTACTTTTTTATTTTTTTAAGGTTTGCGTAACTTGGGTTGACTTTGATATTTTTTTTTTAAAGCATTTTCTTACACCCTTTGTAGTTGTTGGATTCAATTAATCAAACTATCATATAACACCACACTATTTTTTATGGTACACGAAAACAATGTTTTCTTAATAAGATGCTTCCATGAAACTACACATCACTAAATGATTTTTACCTTGAAGATTGTCCTCTTCCCATTGGCCTATAGAGTTTCACAAGATGGTATACCTACACACTGCTGTGAGTTTATAAAATAAATATACTTGATAGTATTATAATTATGAACTAATGCTAGATAAGTAATAAAAACTAAAAGTATCATGGAGCCAATATTTTATGACGGAAAAAAAAGTTGTGTTAGTGATAAAAAACATAGAGACTGAACAAAATAATTTATAGCAATCCATAGTATTTTGTGAGGAAAGATACAATATTTTTGCCATATTATTTAGTTTTTCTGCTAAATTCTCTACCAATTTAATATTAAAAAAAAACAACAAAGATAATTTTGGAAGGTAAAAAAACCCATGAGGAAAAATGTTGTAGTAATTGATAATATTTTGTGAAGAAAACTACATTGCTTTCTCTAATAAAATTGACAAAGATAATTTTAGAAAAAATCATAAAAAAAAATAATTTAGAGAAATACTATAGCAATTCACAGTGTTTTGTGAGAAAAACTACAATATTTTTCTCATATGATTTAGCTTTATCGTAATTATAATTCTTAACCAACTCAATATTAAAAAACAAATCGACAAAGCTAAATTACCAATAAGCTTAATATTAAAAAAATAAAATTGATAGAGATAATTTTAGAAAAAAAAGGGAAAATAGGGGGAAAAAACCATGTTGTAAACATTGTAGCAATTCACAATATTTTATGATGAAAACTACAGTGCTTCCCCACATGATTTAGTCTTATTTGTAATGACTTGTAATTGTAATTTTCAACCAGCTCAATATTAAAAAAATAAAATTGACAAAGATAATTTAAAAAAATATTATAAAAAAAGAAAACACAAAAAAAACTGGAAAAAAATCATGTACAAAAAAATATTATGGCAATTCACATTAATTTGAGAGGAAAGTTACAATGTTTTCTCACATATTGTAACTATAATTTTTAATCAGCTCAATAATAAAAAAATAAACTTATAAAAGATAATTTCAAAAAAAAATCATCAAAAAACAACAAAAAAAAAAAAACCATGTGGAGAAACACTATAACAATCAATAATGTTTTAAAGAAAAAAATTATAAAACTAAATTTTTAATCAGGTCAATATTCAAAAAATAAAATCAACAAATAGAATTTTGAAAAAATAAAAAATAAAATAGAAAAACCATGTGACAAACAACCATAGCAATCCACAGTATTTTGAAGGGAAAAAATTACAAAATAAAAATTTCAACTTGCTCAATATTAAAAAAATAAAATCAAAAAAAATAATTTTAGTAAAAATAAATGGAAAAAAAGAGGGGAAAGTTGAAAAAAATAATTTAAAAAAAGGGGAAAAGTTGAAAAAAATGGAAAAAAACAAAAAATATTAAAAAAAGAATATTTCGTGGATTACTGTTATAATCCAAAATATATTAAGTGTGGAAAAATAGTAAATTACCAATACCCTTTAGCTTATTACTTAATTCCTTCTTGGAAATCACCTCATAAGTTGGACTCTAACTTTTGATTTTTAAAATTAACTAACCAAATAAGGTACTAAAATATATATATATATATATAAAAACCATATTTTTCTCCTTCTAGAATGAATAAAAAAGATTTGAGGCCTGGTGCGCGCATGTCGAGCCTCTTCTTTCATTATGGGTAAGGCATGCAGACTCACACGACTGACTTCGTTTTGCTTCTTTTTTTTTCTTTTTCCTTAAGTTTCTCTACATTTTACACTTCAGTGAATCCATTCAAATAGATTGGCCCAAAACTAATTTGAGATTATTATTATGAGATACCATTGATTGTTTATATTAGATCATAACTTTTTTTTTATTAAATTGTCAAGTTTTTTTTAACCCTTTATGTAGTTTTTTTTTTTTATAATCATCGAGAATATATTAAAAAAAATCATAAAACTAATAGTCAAAGCAAAATACAGTGATATAACAAAAAAAATAAACAAACTTAGAAAAAAAATGAATCTACTACAACAAAAACAAATAGGCTAGTTAAGATTTCTTGTTATATAATTTGATAGCAAAAAAAAATCTTAAGAGGTCATTTCTTATATAGATAAAGTTTAAATCTAGAATATATAATTAAATAGCAGCTTGAAAAAAAAGGGGTAGAAAAACAGCCAAACAAGCTTATAAGGTCATTTTGTGCTGTTTCTTTTTAAATAATTATTTGATTGCTAAAAACATTTAGGGTATTATTTGATTAAAGCCCGTTTGATTTAAAAAAAAAAAAGGATTGAGCATTCTTTTATATAACATTGGCAGTTTTTTTTTTTTTTTGAGGTCCTTCATGGTGACTTTCTTTTCTTAAATTTTAGTCATGTATTTAGGTAAAACAAATCTAAAACAATAATTTATTAAATTCATCTTAGCCCATGACTTGGTTTGCGGTTTAATAGGTTAATTGACCCGAGTCGGGACTTGTTTTTCTCTTGGAAAAGGGTCCTGCTTTCTCATCCAAGCGTCTATCGGTCAATGCAATTGTTTATATTCAAATGCAGGTGAAAGAAATGGAATTTCCATAGCATATAATAATTCTTTGATAATTTTAAAATCCACACCAGTCACTCGGTCAATACAATGAAGTAATAGTTAAAACTCAAGTTGGAATAGAATAACACAGAAACCGGTATGCCTGGAATTAAATAGAGCCTTCGCTGTGGTTACGAGGTACTGAAAGACGAAATATATGTGGCTGCTTAGACTATATGCACACCTTATGAGCTTATTTAAAAGAGCAAAGTCTCAATATTCTTATGGTTTCTTAATTTAGTCCCTTATTTGGTTTTAAAAAATCATAAGTTAGAGTCCAGCTTGCGAGGAGATTTCCAGGAAGGAATGAAAATTGAAAGTGTTGCCCGTGAAGCTTATTTATAAATCATTTAGGAGTTGTTTTTAGTGATACGTTGTTTCATGGAAGCAGCTAATTAATAAATCATTGCTTCGTTTACTACAACAAATTGATAGTGTGAACATAATTATGTGAGAGAGGAATTCTATTCAAAGTATAAAAACAGGTTAATTTGTATTATATGATAGTTTGATTAATTGAATCCAACTACTGCGAAGTTGTTTACTTTGCATTTAAATTAAATTATTATATCCATGACAACATACTCGTTTTTATTTTCATCACCTGATTTTAACGTTGTTTCTCAATATAATTTTAAAAAGTACAAAATACAAAATTCACAAAAAAATATATTTTTAATGCAATTTAGCTAATGGCTTGAAGAGTTCATATAATTAGACATGTTCATGGATGAGGGGATAAGGAGTTTTTCCCTATGAAAAAAAGATATTTAGAAATTAATGACAAAAGACATGTAAAAATAGATTACAGAATTAACCAATCAACTAGAATATGTGATAATCTAAAGGGATAGCGTGAAGAGTGATCATGGAACTATGGCAAGCTTTGAAAACCCCTTTTAGAGGTAAGAGTATAGGAGGCAACCTCTTGATCTAGATAAGTATTATGGAGATATTAGAGATCTTGTTTATGATAAGATATATATAGATTGATATTCTTACTAATCTATGATTTTACTTTAATGATGATCATCATCTTAGCCCATGATGATACTCAACACCATCATCTTGGAGCAATTATTATGGATATTAGAGAAATTTTAACTAAGGAGTGGGATATCACTATTCATCACACGTTGAAAAAAGCTAACTCATGTGCAGAATTCCTAGCCAAGATAGGAGCAGAGCACATTGTCATACCCTTGCAAGAGCACAACGTTGTGGCCACCCTTTCCAGAGCAAGGATCATGTCGAGGTCTTCGTTTCGTGAAAAAATAAGTTGCCATCTAGTATATGGTGATTAATTGGTCTTTAAATATTCTAAGACAAAGACTAGTTGCATAAAGATCACCCCTAATTGCGTAAAGATCACCCCTAATTACTAGGATGAACAAGTGAAGGTTTTGAACGAACGAGCTTGCAACTAAGCATCGTTAGAAATTATAGGACTTGGAAATGAATTTTCCCAGGATTTACCAAATCTTCCACCCCATTGAAACTGATGTCACAGTTGTGGACGTATAAAGAACAAAGATGAATAGGAAATTTTGTAATTAAAAATTCCAATAAATATTCCATTTCCTTTTTTCTATAAATACCTATCATTGGAGCCTAGGATCTTCATCTTCCATAGCAAAACATATACACGATGTCCTTACTGCAGAAACTAGTCTCAATGTTTCTCCTTTTTTTCCTCCTCCTAATGTGCATAATTCCTTCTTTCTTTGCCTTTCCTCCTAATTCCTCCGCTACTTCATTTGGTGCTGCCAAATATGTAGCTGCCGAAGGTAATAAAGAATCGGAGGCTCTCCTAAAATGGAAAGCAAGTCTTGATGACAACCACAGCCAATCAGTCCTGTCTTCTTGGGTTGGTAGCAGCCCTTGCAAGTGGCTTGGAATCACTTGTGACAATTCTGGAAGGGTCGCGGATTTCAGCCTTCCACATTTTGGTCTGAGAGGTACAATTCATAGTTTCAGCTTCTCATCCTTCCCCAATCTTCTCACACTCATTCTCTGGAACAATTCACTCTATGGAACTATTCCATTCCACATTAATAACCTGACCAAAATCACCCAATTAGACTTGAGTGACAATCATTTCACAGGCAATATTCCACTTGAGATAGGATCACTACAGTCTCTCAGTAACCTTGACTTGTCATACAATAATTTAATTGGTCGGATTCCTTTTTCTATTGGAAATTTAAGAAATTTATCCCTTCTCTATCTCTGGGAAAATAAACTTTCTGGTTCTATTCCTTCTTCTATTGGGAACATGACTATGCTCACTCGACTTGATCTGAGCACAAATAATTTGTCTGCATCTGTTCCTCGGGAAATAGGACAACTCGAATCCCTTGTTGGATTGAGCTTGTCCTTCAATAATCTCCATGGTTCTCTGCCCCCGGAGATGAATAATCTCACACATTTGGAGATTTTGCAATTGTTTACAAACAACTTCACTGGCCATTTACCACGAGACTTGTGCCTTGGTGGGTTACTTGTAAATTTTTCAGCTGGCTACAATCATTTTTCTGGCCCAATCCCTAAAAGCTTGCGAAACTGTACTAGTCTTTTTAGATTTAGGCTTGACTGGAACCAATTGACAGGGAATATTTCTGAAGATTTTGGCCCCTACCCAAACTTGAACTATGTGGACCTAAGTCACAATTATTTGTATGGTGAGCTTACGTGGAAATGGGGAGGTTTTCACAACTTGGCGAGCCTAAAATTGTCAAACAATAATATCTCCGGTGAGATACCATCAGAGCTTGGAAAGGCGACTGGGCTACAAATGATTGATCTCTCGTCAAATCTCCTAAAGGGGACAATTCCAAAAGAATTGGGGCAGTTGAAGGCATTGTACAACCTTACTCTTCATAACAACTATCTTTTTGGTGTCATTCCCTTTGAGATCCAAATGCTATCTCAACTTCGTGCCCTTAATTTAGCTTCTAATAATCTTGGTGGATCAATCCCAAAAAAACTGGGACAGTGCTCCAATTTATTACAGTTGAACTTGAGTCATAATAAGTTCATAGGGAGCATCCCATCTGAGATAGGCAGCCTACATTTTCTTGGAGATCTAGATCTCAGTGGGAATCTACTGGCAGGAGAGATACCATCACAAATTGGGCAATTGAAACAGTTAGAAACGATGAACCTCTCTCACAACAAACTTTCCGGTTTGATTCCAACTGCTTTTGTAGATTTGGTGAGCTTGACGACTATAGACATCTCCTACAATGAACTCGAGGGCCCTATCCCCAAAATCAAAGGCTTCAATGAAGCTCCATTTGAAGCTTTTATGAATAATAGCGGTCTCTGTGGAAATGCCAGTGGCCTAAAGCCTTGTACACTTCTTACAAGCAGCAGCAAGGTAGCTAAGAGAAAGAGCAACAAAATTGTCATTTTGATTCTTGTTCCCCTCCTGGGCAGTCTACTTCTACTACCTATCATGGTTGGGTGTTTATACTTTCCCAACCGGAAACGTAGAGAAAGAATTTCCTGTTTAGGAGAGCGACAAAGTCCACACGGTTTTGTAGTATGTGGCCATGAGGAAGAGATCCTACATGAAAAAATCATCCAGGCCACTAATAATTTCAACTTCAATAACTGCATTGGGAAAGGGGGATATGGAATTGTTTATCGAGCAATGTTGCCAACAGGTCAGGTGGTTGCGGTGAAGAAACTTCACCCATCAAGAGATGGCGAGCTTATGAATTTGGGAACTTTTAGAAATGAGATTCGCATGTTGA
>NW_011500986.1:49968-68801 GCF_000495115.2 Populus euphratica | reverse complement strand
GCACCGACATCTCTTTTCTAAGTTTGGCCATCTCTTTATCCTTTCAATTTCAGTTCTTAAATTCATCAATCAATCCTTTCATTTATGTGATAGGCCTACATTTAAAATGAACATTTACCACAAATTAAAGGTATCTTATTATTAGATATATTATTATAAAACATGCTTTAGTTAAGGAGTTATTGATACTTTAAGTGCAAAATGATGATATAAAACCTTGATAAAAATACACTTTTAAGTACTAATCACACCCCCCAACCAGCTTATTACTAGTTCCTAGTAATCAAAGCATTAAAAAAGAAAAACAATTTGCAAATTCCACAAAGCAAGGTATTCATCATTTAACTTCCATTAATCTATCCAGATAAACAAACTCTCCATAAATTTATTTTAACTTCCATTAATCTATCCAGATAAACAAACTCTCATTAAATTTATATACCTGCTCAATACCTCTTAACAAGATATTCATAAACCTTTCTTTTGTGCTCAATGTATCAACACATAATTATGGGGCTTTTCTTGGAAGAAAACAAAATTTTTGTTCTAATGTTTAAGGTTAACTTCCTTGGGTTGGGATTATTATTTTTGTCTTTTTTTTTCTTTTTTTCTTTTTATAAAACCTTGATAAAAATACACTTTTAAGTACTAATCAAAATGTTTCTCCTGGTTGTTGAGTGAAAGTGGTGATTTGTCTTTTGAATGAGTTTGTTCTGTGAGATGGGAAAAACTTCTTTAAAAACTGTTGTTGCATTTCATCCTAAGCACGAATGGATCTTGGTCTCAAATTTTGTAGCCATGTCTTAGCTTTATCTTTTAATGAAAAAGGAAAACGCTTTAATCTGATGGTGTTCATGCTACAATTTAAATTATTATATGTGTTGCAGACCTCCTCAAATTCCCTTAAATGCAAGTATGAATTTTTCAATTCTAAGCCATGAAAAGAAGGTAAAAGTTGAATAATGACTGGCTTAAAATTAAAATGAGATGCATCGGGAGGAAAAACTATGCTTGATGGTGCACTTCTTCTTGTAGGATTCATGTGATCTCTAAGTGTTCTAGCACGGTTATTCTCATTATTCTCATTATGAAATGATTGATTATTTTCTTCGGCCATATTTTCTGAAAATGATGAGGATACCCTACAAAGTCTACCACTTGATGTACGTGACCACACTCTCATGCACGTGTAGGAATAGAATAAAAGGAAAAAGAAAACAAAAGAAGAAGAAACAAGAGAAAAGAAACAAAGTTATATACAAGAAAAGTGAAAAGAGAAAATAAAATAAATATTATAATTTATACAAAAACATACCTCCCCAGCAACGACGCAAAAAACTTGACACGACTAAAAGATTGATGTCTTCTCCCAAGTGCAGGAGTGTCGAAGTAATAAATAACCCAGCAAGACCGGGGTCAAACCATAGAGAGGTTAATTGCACAAATTATAAACGACAATTATAAACAACAACAACAACAGCAACAACAATAATAATAACAATAATAGTATTAATAGTAGTATTAATAATAATAATAATAATAATAAAGAAAAAGAAGGATAAGAAGAAGAAGAAGATGATGATGAGAACTTTGAGATAGAAGATTGACACGACGAAAAGATTGTTGTCTTCTCCCAAGTGTAGGAGTGTCGAAGTAATAAATAACCCAACAAGACCGGGGTCGAACCACAGGGAGGTTAATTGTACAAATTATAAACAATAATTATAAACAACAACAATAGTAACAATAACAACAACAATAATAGTAGCAATAATAATACTAATAATACTAGAAGTAGTAGTAGTAGTAATAATAATAATAATAAAGAAAAAGAAGAAGAAGAAGAAAAGTTGATGAGAACTTTGATATGGAAAATTAACGTAAGGATTAAACAATGATAACAAACAATGTCAAGGTTAGAGGATCCACTAATGGTATGTCAAACAAGTATAGTATAAACTCTTAGTTTTCAATTGGAAACCACACACAAAGGAGGTTCCAATCAGATTATATATTGTTAACATGATTACATTAGTCATCTTATTCGATTAATGCTAGTACTTGTAAATCTCGTCAAGCATTCATGATTATAACTTATGTTAACAACAAATCAAGTTTCTTTCATAGCTCAAGTGTCGGTTATACCATACAGTATGAACTATGAAAGTGCCAAGCATTTGTTGTACCAAGTGTTATACAACATAAATCAAGATTAGTCATTTAACAAGCAAAGTATTAAAGAGTGAACAAGATAACAAATACAAAACATGTTAGTATCAAACATTAAAGTCCATATAGAGTTTACACTATACTTATTCTTACACCATTAGTGTAACCTTTTCACCTTGGCATAATAAACTTAGCTAGACATAATAAAAGAAAGAAAAATAAATAAATAAAATAAGAACATAAATAAGATAAGAGTTAACAAAGCAAAGGAAAGTAATTGAAAGGCATAAACTTGATATTAAGGAAAGAAAGCATAAACATTACAAAAAATACTAAGAGAGAAAGCAAGAGCATGATCTTGATCTGGAAACCAAGATGCCTAAATTCCTCCTTTTATAGGCCAAAATTGGGAACTATTGATTTGATAAGTAATTGATGAGTGGGTGGCCAACTCTTGACTTGGTGACAATTCTTATCTTCTCTTGTCTGCCCAAAACATCATTGATAACGTCAAAATTGGAGCCACTCAAAAACATGAAAGTTGTAGGCAATTGTCTCAGCTTTCTTGTGTAAAACATTCAGCTCATTTCGACTTCTAGAACTCCAGATATGGCCAAAATACTGAATAGTGCTAGGGCTGGAGGACAGATTCGGGCTTCTTTGTTGTAAGCCTATGTCTTACCTTTCCATCCATATAAAGTACACCTAAATATGAGATCTATAGCTCTAGATATGACCCAATTACCAAACAGTGTTCCGGTTTGGATTGCACCGACATCTCTTTTCTAAGTTTGGCCATCTCTTTATCCTTTCAATTTCAGTTCTTAAATTCCTCAATCAATCCTTTCATTTATATGATAGGCCTGCATTTAAAATGAATATTTACCACAAATTAAAGGTATCTTATTATTAGATATATTATTATAAAACATGCTTTAGTTAAGGAGTTATTGATACTTTAAATGCAAAATGATGATATAAAACCTTGATAAAAATACACTTTTAAGTACTAATCACAACCCTCAACCAGCTTAAACAAATATAAAACATGTCAGTATTAAACATTAAAGTCCATATTAAGTTTACACTATACTTATTCTTACACCATTAGTGTAGCCTTCTCACCTTGACATAATAAACTTAGCTAGACATAATGAAAGAAAGAAAAATAAATAAACAAAATAAAAACATAAATAAGATAAAAGTTAACTAAGTAAATGAAAGGCATAAACTTGATATTAATGAAAGCAAAGCATAAACATTACAAAAAATACAAAGAGAGAAAGCAAGAGCATGATCTTGATCAGGAAACCAAGATGCCTAAATGCATGGCAAATGCCTCCTTTTATAGGCCAAAACTGGGAACTATTGATTTGATGACTAATTGATGAATGGGTGGCCAACTCTTGACTTGGTGACAATCCTTATCTTCTCTTGTCTGCCCAAAACGTCATTGTTAACGTCAAAATTGGGGCCACTCAAAAACATGAAAGTTGTAGGAAATTGTCTTAGCTTTCTTGTGTAACAAATTCAGCTCATTTGGACTTCTAGAACGCCAGATATGGGCCAAACACTGAATAGTGCTCGGGCTGAAAGACAGATTCGGGCCTCTTTGTTGTTGTAACAATTTGGACTTGAAAATTACCTTTTTAGATCTTGGGCTCATATGAAAGTTGTAGGACTATGTCTTACCTTTCCATCCATATAAAGTGGACCTAAATCTGAAATCTATAGCTCCAGATATGATCCAATTACCAAACAGTGTTCCGGTATAGATTGCACCGACATCTCTTTTCTAAGTTTGGCCATCTCTTTGTCCTTTTAATTTCAGTTCTTAAATTCATCAATCAATCCTTTCATTTATGTGATAGGTCTGCATTAAAAATGAACATTTACCATAAATTAAAGGTATCTTATATTATTAGATACGTTATTATAAAACATGTTTTAGTTAAGGAGTTATTGATACTTCGAGTGCAAAATGATGAAATAAAACCTTGATAAAAATGCACTTTTAAGTACTAATCATTGAGCCTAAGAGGAAATATGAAAGATCTCTTTTAATGTGTCTAGACCACCTGATAAAGCAATGAAAGCATCAGGATGGTTAAACATTGCATTCATTCGAGTTGACATTGTGGAGACCTGTAGTTCCTCTCCAATTATTTTTCCAATGATGTCCCCTTATACTAAAGCTTCCGGGATGGCCCATAAAACTTGACTACCTCCTAAAAATACAGCTATTGACACACCTCTCATTAACCCTAGACTACCTCCCCCATCTCAGTTAGCACCTGATCAAGATGATTTGCTGATTCTAAAAACTTCTTTTCTTTCCTAGGACTAGATCCACCGAAAACACAAATACTTTTTATTTGATGACTTGAGGAACTTGCCATTTCTACACACTTCTATATTTGATAAATGAATGGGTTGAGTGGAAATAAAGGGAAGGAAGAGAGGATTTTATAGATGAGAAATTAAAAGGGCAATCATACCACTTATGTGCAGGCTAGCTAGAGTCTCACTCACTCACTCTTTATTTATTTATTTATTTATTTATTAAAAGAAACAAGTGTATATACAGGTAGTTGTGATTATGACTCACATCTTCCCTTGGTTTTACGTCCAAAAACGGCTTAAACGCCCTCTATGGGTCGGGGATAGGCTTTCTATCCCGTTTTCTTAAAAACTGGCAAATAGGGTCTTTTTTAGTCAGATTTCTAAGACTAAGTCGATTATGTTCTTTATGAAAATGGGGCCATAAATCATGAATTGCACGATGCACATCTCCACTAGGATGCGTCTCAAGAGTTAATAGAAGATTATCTAAAGACTCCTTACTCACGCCATCCTTAATGAATTATATTTTATCTTCACGGTTTATAGATACCATTCCTAAAGAATGACATTGTGCATTACAAGTCCATGTGGCACATCGATGACAGACTTTCAGTCGTTTTGCATGACGTTTCTTTGCAAAAGTGCTTTTACCTGTTCCAAGCATGTGTGAAATGAAGGAATTAGAGGACTCACCTGATAATCGGACTTTTGCTTCAATCAACCAGCGAATATCTTCAGGAATTCCATTATTCATTAACAACCTCAATCTTGCACATCTAGCATGGTAAATTTTTATAATCACATTCTGAGGCAGAGCGGGAAAATACTTTTTTAATTTTTCAAGATTAGTGTCCATTTTCAAATGAGAACTAGAAGAGAGATTCAAAGAATTGCACAAATATATACACAGATATTAGTTATTATAGGAAACTAAAAGAACCGACTTAAGTCACGGAGTACCGTTGTCCGCCATTTGACCGGGGTGAGAGAAACTAGCAAAAAATCACTAAAAAAGAAACACAAAAACAATATGGGAAAAAATTAATCTTTATATACAGGATCACCCAATTCAATAAAGTTATTTTCAATTGAAAAATTGTCAAAATAAACTTTCAAACGATGTTCATTTACCTTGAAAACATTGTCATTCTTTGGATTCTCGATATGACAGGCCCCATATGGGATACACATGTTTCACAATAAAAAGACCGCTCCATCTTGATCTTAATTTTCCAAAAAATAAATACAGTCGAGAATTATAAAGCAAGACTTTTGACTAACATTGAATGTTTTTCTCAGTATTTTCTTGTCATGAAACTCTTTGATTCTTGCTTTATGAATTCTTGAATTTTCATATGCATCATTTCTTATTTCCTCAAGCTCATTTATTTGTAATTTTCACAATTGACTAGCATCATCCAGATTTGAATTGAAAGTTTTAATAGCCCAATAAGCTTTATGTTCAAGTTCCATAGGCAAGTGACAAGGTTTTCCATAGGCTAGTCTATAAGGTGACATACCTAATGATGTTTTATAAGCAGTTCAATAAGCTCAAAGTGCATTATTAAGTCTTAAAGACCAGTCTTTCCTATTAGGGTTCACTGTTTTCTCCAAAATATGTTTGATCTCCCTATTAGCAAGCTCTACTTGTCCACTTGTTTGAGGGTGATAAGGGGGGCAACTTTGTGTGTGATTCCATATTTCTTCATTAAAGACTCAAATGACTTGTTGCAGAAATGTGTTCCACCATCACTTATTATAGCTCGAGGGACTCCAAATCGACTCAAAATATTTTCTTTCAAAAACTTTATCATTGTTTTGTGATCATTGTTTCGACTTGGAATTGCCTCTATCCATTTTGAAACATAATCTACTACGACTAATATGTACAAGAAACCAAATGATGGAGGAAATGGACCCATGAAATCTATACCCCAACAGTCAAAGATCTCAATGACAAGAATAGGATTTAAAGGCATCATGTGATGTTTTGAAATTGATCCCAACTTTTGACAATTTTCACAAGACTTGCAGAATGCATGTGAGTCTTTGAACATGGTGGGCCAATAAAAACCACTTTATAAGATTTTTGCAGTTGTCTTTCTTGATGAGAAATGACCTCCACATGCCTCAGAATGACAAAATTTAATGACACTACTTACCTTATTGTCAAGAATGCATCTTTGAAATATTTGATCAGGACAATATTTGAATAAATAAGGGTCATCCCAATAAAAGTTCTTCACTTCGTTCAAGAACTTTCTTTTATCTTGGGTACTCCAATGAGCTGGCAATTGTCCTAAAACAAGAAAATTGACAATGTTAGCAAACCAAGGAAATTGTAGAGACAGAAAGTAAAGATTCATTGGTAAAGTAGTCATTGATTGGTGTGATGTCAGTTTTTGAACCTATTGTCAATCTTGACAAGTGATTTGCGACAACATTTTTTATGCCTTTTTTTATCTTTGATAGTGATATCAAATTCTTGAAGTAACAAAATCCAACGCACCAATCTAGCCTTAGAATCTTTCTTAGAAAGAAGATATTTCAATGCTACATGATCACTAAAAACAACAACAGGTGAGCCAACAAGATAAGACCTGAATTTTTCACTTGTAAATACTACTGCAAGTAATTCTTTTTCAATGGTTGTATAATTCATTTGAGCACTATTTAAAGTTTTACTTGCATAGTAAAATCACATAAGGTTTCTTATCTTTTCTTTGTCCCAAAATAGCACCTACGACATAATCACTAGCATCACACATTATTTCAAAAGGTAATGACCAATCAGGAGGTTGAATGACATGAGCACAAGTAAGCAAGTTTTTAAGTTTAACAAAGGCTTCTTCACAATGTTCAGTCCATTCAAAAATAGTATCCTTTATTAGAAGGTTACTTAAAGGCTTAGACATTACACTAAAATCTTTGATGAACCTTCTATAAAAACCAACATGTCCTAGAAATGATCTAACATCTTTAATAGATTTTGGTGTTGGCAAGTTCGCAATTAACTTGAATTTAGATTTGTCAACCTCAATTCCTTCTGATGAAACAATGTGACCAAGTACAATGCCGTTTGTTACCATAAAGTGACATTTTTCCCAATTCAGTACAAGATTCTTCTCTTCACACCTACTCAAAACCTTTTCTAAGTTAGTCAAACAATCATCAAATGAATCACCAAAAACAGAAAAATCATCCATAAAAATCTCAAGAAAATATTCAACCATATCACTAAATATACTAAACATGCATCTTTGAAACGTGGCTGGTGCATTACATAATCCAAAAGGCATCCTTCGATACGTAAAAGCACCAAATGGACATATGAAAGTAGTCTTCTCTTGATCTTCCAATGCAATTTCAATTTGGTTGTATCCTGAATAGCCATCTAGAAAACAATAAAATTCATGACCTGGAACTCTTTCTAGGATTTGATCCATGAAAGGTAAAGGGAAATGATCTTTTCTAGTCATTGAATTAAGTTTCCTATAGTCAATGCACATGCGCCAACCAGTAACAGTCCTAGTAGGAATTAACTCATTATTTTTATTTGTTATCACAGTGACTCTAGATTTCTTGGTTACAACTTGGATAGGACTTACCAATTTGCTGTTAGAAATAAGATAAATGATTTCATTATCTAGAAACTTAATGACTTCATTTTTCACTACTTCTTTCATATTAGGATTGAGCCTTCGCTGCATTTCCCTAGAGGGTTTAGCGTTTTTCTCCAAATAAATTCTGTGTGTACAAATCAAAGGACTAATTCCTTTTATGTCAGCTATGGTCCATCCTAATGCATTTTTGTGCATTTTTAGAGTTTGTAATAACTTACTTTCTTGATGTGCATTGAGTTTGGAAGAGATTATTACCAGAAAAGTTTCATTTTCTCCTAAAAATGAGTATTTGAGATTGAATGGCAATGGCTTCAAATCAGGTTTGGGTGGTTGAACACATGAAGGTATGGACTTAATTGATCGTGGTGGCAATTCTTCAATTTGTGGCCTCCAATTACTTGTCTTTGATTCTTCCTGAAAATAAATCATTTGCAAATCATCAGATTCATCAATCTCAATTTCACTGTAAGTGGTCGGAAATTGATCATGAATTAATTTTTTAGTAAAGTCCACTTCCTGTAAATCATTATCATCTCTAGGTTGCTTGCAAACATTGAAAATATTCATCTCCAATGTCATGTTTCCAAACGATAGCTTCATCAGTTCATTCCTACAATTAATCAATGCATTAGAAGTTGCAAGAAATGGATGTCCTAAAATAACAGGAAATGAATTACATACTTCAACAGGTTGTGTGTCCAAGACAATAAAATCCACAGGATAAATAAATTTATTGACTTGTACTAACACATCTTCAACTATTCTTCTAAGCACTTTTATAGATCTATCGGCAAGTAAAAGAGTTATAGAAGTTGGTTTTAACTCACCTAGATTGAGACTCTGAAAAACTGAATATGGAAGTAAATTCACACTGGCTCCAAGATCAAGTAAGGCTCTTTCAATTTTATGTTCTCCAATAAAGCAAGAAATTGTAGGACAACTAAGGTCTTTATATTTCAAAGCATTATTGTTCTGAAGAATAACACTTACTTGTTTGACTAAAAAGGCTTTTTTTTTCACATTCAGTTTCCTCTTCACAGTGCATAAATCTCTAAAAAATTTAGCGTAGAAAGGAACCTGTTTAATAGCATCCACCAAAGGTATATTGATCTTGCTGTGGTTGAGATGGAAACTTACCTTTCTCTTGGAAACTGAGAGCAAATGTCAATTTTGCAAGAGTATCTTTAAAATCTGTCATATTTTGAGCAAGTTGAGTATTGATTGTCTCTTGCTTTTCAATGAATGCATGCAATGTTTCTTCAAGATTTATTTTAGGAGGTGGAGCACAAGGAGGTGCATATCCATGAGAATTTTAGAAATTGTGGTGTGCTTGAAATGGTGGTTGTGAAGTTTGTACATTGTTGTTATCACTCTTCCAACTGAAATTTGGGTCATTTCTCCAACCAGGGTTGTATGTTTGGGAGTATGGGTTGTGGTTGGCCCTTTGAAAACTATTTAAAGCATGGGCTTGTTCATGAAGACATTCCTTAAAAAAAGGCAAGGTTGGATAGTTATTGGTTGAGCGTTCATTTGTTTCACATATTTGACACACAATGTTTTCAATAGATTTTAATTGACTACTCTTTTTCAATTCTAGTGACTCGACTTTTCTAGTTAAAGATGCAAACTTAGCTTGAAGGTCATGATCTTCCCTAAGGTTGTACATACCTCCACTAGATGTATGAGGTTGAGTTTTACTTGGTGCCTCATAAGTACCCGCGGTGTCCTAATTTTAAGCATTTTCAGCTAACAAGTCTAAATACTCCATTGCTTCATCAGGGTCTTTATCTTCAAAAGTTCCATTGCACATCAATTCAACCATTTGCCTATCTCTAGGTGTTAACCCTTCTTAAAAATGTGAAACTAATCTCCATGTTTCAAAACCATGATGAGGGCAAGTATTAAGTAAGTCTCCATACCAATCCCAATACTAGTAAAATGTTTCTCCTGGTTTTTGAGTGAAAGTGGTGATTTGTCTTTTGAAAGAGTTTGTTCTGTGAGATGGGAAAAACTTCTTTAAAAACTATTGTTGCATTTCATCCCAAGCACGAATGGATCCTGGTCTTAAATTTTGTAGCCATGTTTTAGCTTTATCTTTTAATGAAAAAGGAAAACGCTTTAATCTGATGATGTTCATGCTACAATTTGAATCATTATATGTGTTACAAACCTCCTAAATTCCCTTAAATGCAAGAATGGATTTTCCAATTCT
Organism: Populus euphratica; assembly: GCF_000495115.2. Lineage (NCBI taxonomy): Eukaryota > Viridiplantae > Streptophyta > Magnoliopsida > Malpighiales > Salicaceae > Populus > Populus euphratica. The sequence goes on along the minus strand of NW_011500986.1, from coordinate 58,454 downwards.
AAGCCATGAAAAGAAGGTAAAAGTTGAATAATACCCGGTTTAAAATTAAAATGAAATGTATCGGGAGGAAAAACTATGCATGATGGTGCACTTGTTCTTGTGGGATTCATGTGGTTTCTAAGTATTCTAATACGGTTATTCTCATTATTCTCATTATGAAGTGATTGATTATCTTCTTTGGCAATATTTTCTGAAAATGATGAGGATACCCTACAAAGTCTACCACTTGATGTACATGACAACACTCTCATACACGTGTAGAAATAAATAAAAAAAAAAGAAAACAAAAGAAGAAGAAACAAGAGACAAGAAATAAAGTTATATACAAGAAAAGTGAAAAGAGAAAATAAAATAAATATTATAATTTATACAAAACTTACCTCCCCGGCAACGCACCAAAAACTTGACACGACTAAAAGATTGATGTCTTCTCCCAAATACAGGAGTGTCGAAGTAATAAATAACTTGATAAGACCGGGGTCGAACCACAAGGAGGTTAATTGTACAAATTATAAATAACAATAATACAGCAACAATAATAATAATAATAACAACAATAATAATAACAACAACAATAATAATAACAATTATAATAATAACAATAACAATAACAATAACAATAACAATAATAATAATAATAATAATAATAATAATACTAATAATAATAATAAAGAAAAGAAGGAGAAGGAGAAGAAGAAGATGAGAACTTTGAGATGGAATATTAATGTAAGGATTAAACAATGATAATAACAAATGTCAAGGTTAGAGGTTCCACTAATGGTATGTCAAACAAGTATAGTATAAACTCTTATTATTCAATTGGAAACCATACACAAAGGAGGTTCCAATCAGATTATAGATTGTTAACATGATTACATTAGTCATCTTATTCGATTAATGCTAATACTTGTAAATTTTGTCAAGCATTCATGATTATAATTTATGTTAACAATAAATAAAGTTCTTTTTATAGCTCAGGTGTCGGTTATACCATACAATATGAACTATGAAAGTGCCAAGCATTTGTTGTACCAAGTGTTATACAATATAAATCAAGATTAGTCATTTAACAAGCAAAGTATTAAAGAGTGAACAAGATAACAAATACAAAACATGTTAGTATCAAACTTTAAAGCCCATATTAAGTTTACACTATACTTATTCTTACACCATTAGTGTAACCTTTTCACCTTGACATAATAAACTTAGCTAGACATAATGAAAGAAAGAAAAATAAATGAACAAAATAAGAACATAAATAAGATAAAAGTTAACTAAGTAAATGAAAGGAAATGAAAGGCATAAACTTGATATTAATGAAAGCAAAGCATAAACATTACAAAAAATACAAAGAGAGAAAGGAAGAGCATGGTCTTGATCTGGAAACCAAGATACCTAAATGCATGGCAAATGCCTCCTTTTATAGGCCAAAATTGAGAACTATTGATTTGATGACTAATTGATGAGTGGGTGACCAACTCTTGACTTGGTGACAATCCTTATCTTCTCTTGTCTGCCCAAAACATCATTGATAATATCAGAATTGGAGCCATTGAAAAACATGAAAGTTATAGAACATTATCTCAACTTTCTTGTGTAAAACATTCAGGTCATTTGGACTTTTAGAACTCCAGATATAGGCCAAATACTGAACAGTGCTCGGGCTAGAGGACAAATTTGGACTTCTTTGTTGTTGCTCCAATTTGAACTTGAAAATGGCCTTTTTAGATCTTGGTCTCCATATAAAAGTTGTAGGCCTATGTCTTAACTTTCCATCCATCTAAAGTAGATCTAAATTTGAGATCTACAGCTCAAGATATGACCGAATTACCAAACAGTGTTCCGATTTGGATTGTACTGACATCTCTTTTCTAAGTTTCGCCATCTCTTTGTCCTTTCAATTTCAGTTCTTAAATTCATCAATCAATCCTTTCATTTATGTGATAGGCCTATATTTAAAATGAACATTTACCATAAATTAAAGGTATCTTATATTATTAGATACGTTATTGTATAACATGCTTTAGTTAAGGAGTTATTGATATTTCGAGTGCAAAATAATGATATAAAACCTTGATAAAAATGCACTTTTAAGTATTAATCAGAGTACAACATGGATATTGCTCCAGACAAAATCAACTTGTCCAATCTAGAGAAAAAGGACAAAGAAAGCATAAGGGAATATGCTAAAAGATGATAAAAATCAGCTCCTTACATCCATCCTCCACTTTTGGACAAAGATATGATCATTTTATTTACCGACACTCTTAAAGCATCATACTACGAGCATGTGATGGGTAGTTCAGCTCAGGAATTCACTAACATTGTGGTAGTATGCGAACGCATGGAGCAAGGAATCAAGAATGGTAGAATTTCTGCACTTACCGAGAAAAGAGGCTTAAAAAAAAAGAAGGTCAACCATGTTGAAGTTGGCTACAAGGGTAGAAAAACTCATCCCAAAATTACCACACTTCATTCTAAATTGCCAACATAAAAAAACCTAAACCCTAAAACTATTAATCCAAAAGCCAAATTGGAAATTACAAAAGGATCCAAAAACATCTACCTCCATTACCGCTACCCCTAAATGAGATGTTTTAGAAGCTATTAAGCATCGGGCATATAGCTCCCGAACCTTTAATGCATGTTCAGCCACCTTACCCTAGTTGGTACAAGTCAGAGCTCATTTGCGAATACTATGTTGGTGTTGTTGGACATGACATCCATTCTTGCAACACCCTCAAGAAAAAGCTTTTGTAATTAATCAAGGCAAGGTGGATAGCAATTGAAGATACTCTTAATGCGAATGCAAACCCTCTACCTAATCATGCTTAAAGTGGTAAATCAAAAATGCATTAGGGATTAAATGTCCAAGAAATTTGAAAGTATTGATGATCTAGGTAGGATACGAAAAAAGCAACATGAATTTTGAAGGACTCGAATTTGACCCAATTTTTTATCCCCACAATCAATAAGACCTTTACAAAAGTTGTTATAGGGAGGCTAGGCTAATAAGAGATTTACCAAAATGAAAGAATAAAGCCTGCCCTATTATTGCCTTTTCTTTGTGTATTTCTATTTCAACCTGTTTTGAGTCTTGTTGGTATTTTGGCTCATAACCTATTTTGATCATGTGTCTTCTTGTGTTTAGGATATGCCTTCATTTTTTTTGTTCTTTCATGCAAATAACACACTGAACATAATTTTTACTTACGAAATCACTAGTGTGTCCCCTTTTCTTCCCAAAACTATGCATGATCTCACATGTTCATAAGGATTTTTGGGAATTCAAAGTTTAGTATGAAAAAATAGAAATCATACATGTTTTGTAAATTCAAGTGATTCCTTATAAAGGTAACCATACACCTAGAAAACCTAAAGAAAAAAATAAAAAAGAAAACAATAAAAACAAAAACACCATGAAGTAACTCCAAAAGCTGAGTTTTAATTGAATGAGTAATGAGAAATCATTTTGTATACTCACATGAAAGCAAGGCTTACCGATCTTAAGTGCTTGCATTTGAAATGAGAAAAGGCCATCTTTGATAATTTTTTTGTAAGGCTAAATTATCATTTACAGTCCCCTTTTGAGCTTGGTAACAATTTTGGAAATAACCTTGGCTTGGATCACAAGTGTGAGAGATATAGAAAAAACCTCAATGATTGAAAGTGCCCAAGCAATACTAAGGGCATAAAAGAAATTTTCAATTATCAAAAGTGCATAAACAAAAGCTGGGAGGCACGAACAAAGACCCAAAGGATCCAAAAATTTTGAGCATAAAAAAAAACCAATACAATGATGCTCCACATGAAATGAAGAAAACAAAAACAAAGAGAAAAAGCCCAAGCCCAACACTAGAGGGCATGATAGACCATCTTGGAAACAAATTCAAAAGACAAATTGAAATCCCTTAAACACCTTTTGAGCTTGTCAATATCCTTTTTCTTCATAACCAATAGCCCAAGCCCACATTACGTGCCTAATCAAGCCTTTTCTGATCAAATGCAAGCAATTTGGATTGGTAAGCAATGCTTTCCCACGCGAATCAAGCTCTATTATTCATATAAATAAAATGAATGCTTTGAAGACTGGTTCTTTGAAACTCTCATATTAAATCTTGAACCATTTTGACCAACCAAATATCACTTCATATTTTTCACCAAAAGCAAAACAAAAAGTTCTCATCACTTGTGAAAACCACTCCATAGGAATCACTTTAATTTCTTTAGAACAAGTTTGTTTTGAATCGATGTCAAAATGATTTCTATATCTAGAATAGCTTTGAAATTTCAAAAATTATGAATGAAAACAACTCCTTGTAATTAACCCAAACCTTTTTCACATAACCTTATCTCCAAAAAACCCAAATTGAGCACCTTGGAGGCATGATCAAGCTAGAGGGCAATCCAAGAATGCATAATAGGACTGGCTCCATGTTTCCCTTTTTAAGAAAACAAAATGTTAGGCAGAGCTGACAACCCTTGAGATAAAGGTCAAAGGACAAAATATATGATGACATCAAACCCTTTATAGAGGTCAAGATCACAAGAGTAACTAAGAGTGAAAAGGTCATTGAAGTTTGCTACCAAAACTTAACCTTTTAAAAAAAGGAAGACTCTATGAAGAAATAGGGGACCTATATTTCTCAAGTAAATATAAATGCATATTGATCATAATGCATTGCTTTCATTATTGACAAATCAGTGTTTCACCATTAACTTTTAGGTAGCATGTTTTCTAACCCTATCTTTTTTTTAATGCGCCTTTGAGCTCTCACCTATTTTCTAGTGCGTCTTTGAGCCCTCACCTTATTTCAAATGCGCCTTTAAGCCACCATCTTTTGGATAGTGTGTTTTCTAACCCTACCTCTTTTTAAGTGCACATTTGAGACTTTACCTCTTTTTCGAGTGTGCCTTTGAGCCACCATCTCTTAGGTAGTGCGTTTTCTAACCCTACCTCCTTTTGAGTGCGTTTTTGAGCCCTCATATCCTTTTGAGCCCTGTCTTGTCATTTCTTTAACACTCTTTTCTTTTTTTCATTGGGGTAGGTCATCCATTACAATGAGACCACTCATTCCTTTTTTCCACTTAGGTAGGTCACCCATTACAAGAAAACTATTCTCCATGTTTTTTTATCTGGATAAGTCACCTATTACAATGAGACTATTCTTCCATCTAAATAGGTCACCCATTACAATGAGACTACTCTTTCCTTTTCCACTTGGGTAGGTAACCCCTTGTAAAGAGACCATTCTCTAATTTTTTTACCCGCATAGGTCACCCATTACAATTAGACAATTCTCTATATTTTGTTTACCTATAATGAGACCACTCTTCCATCTGGGTAGGTCACCCATTACAATGAGACCATTCTCCATGTTTTTTTTACCTAAGTAGGTCACCTATTATAATGAGACCATTCCTCCACCTCGGTAGGCTACTCATTACAATGAGATCACTTTTTTGTTTCCACTTGGGCGGGTTGCTCTTGAAAATAGACCAGGATAAGTGTGCGTGGGTTGGTTACCCCTGAAAATAAACATTGTGAGTGTGTATGGGCAGGTTGCCCGTGAAAATAGACCAATGTGAGTGTGTGTGGCTAGGTCGTTTGTGAAAATCAGACTATTTTTATTTTGTTTTCTTTACAAGCTTACTATGCAAAACATTAAGGAGATTTTTGCTTCGTAAGCATTGTAAATTGGAGGCAACTATCATAACCTAGTTTTGGGTTCTTCCTAATTACATTACATTTTCTATAAAAAAAAAAAGATGCAAGACATAGTGCTATTTTAAACGGCGTTGTACATAGTCTTCTCCCCTGTAAACGCAGAGATAGGGGAGAAGAAGTTTTTGAAACATTTTTCCTGCTAGTCTACCCCTCTCTTTCCCCTCACATTTACACAAAACCCTACCAAAACCTATAGTTATAAGCTCATATCGCCATGATGAAGAAAACCAGGAAACTGATTGTGCATCAAAAGTGTCATTAAGTCTCTTATTTTACATATGTATTTATTGTTTTTATTTGGTTGTTTTTATAATAATTGATGTGTTTTTTAGTAATGAAGTTTGTTTTAAAGTTTCGATAGGTTTTTGGAGCTTAAATGAATTAATTCAGAAAATTCAACGTCGGAATTCAGAACAAAGAATTGAAGAGACATTTAGTTGAAGATTGAAGCAAATCTTGGTTCAAATAAGTGCTCCAAATTTGTCCCAAAAATCAATTCTATTCCAATTCTAGAAAAGAATATCATATGATTTATTTCAAGCCCAAACTTGCCTTATGTTGTGTGCAAACTTCAACCATTAAACACTCAAGGTTTCAATGTCAATCTTAGCCCAAATAATAAGTACATTTGTATACTTATTTGATGCTCAAATTCAGCCCAAAAATCAGCCCCAAATCAGCCCTAAATCAACCCCAAATCAACCCAAACACAATCCATGATCTTACATGTCCACACAACAAATAACAATTGATTTATTTTGGGCAATCCATTGATCCAAGAAGGCAAGCACATGGATGGAAAGCTGGAGGGGATATTTTAACATTATTTTGGGTCAAAAAGAAGAAGGAGACACCTCATAAATGAGGAAGAAAAACGTGCACCAAAGTAGTTGTAAAGCTGTCTTGATTTGATTTTTCAGAACACCTTTCGGTGTTTTGCCCATAACTTTTGACTCAGGTGTCCAAATGAGCTGTTCTTTAATGATCTGGAAAGGTGACAGAATTGCCTATAAATATGTCTCTAATAGACTTCTCCAAAAAAAGCTTCTAAGAGGGTCGAATTGCTGTCCAAAGTTAGAGTCAGATTTGTGTCCGAATTTTTTCTGAAATTGTATTGTGTTCTTCTTTATAGATTTCGGTTCTTTAGTTTGTAAAACTTATTTTTTCAGTTGGATTCAAGTTCTTTCATGTTTATTGAAGTGTTCTTACTTATCTTAATTTCCAGATCTAGCTCTCTGTGGATATGACCTCGATCTTACCGAGTTAATTGCTACATCGCACACTCGTGCACTTGCGAGTTAAAACAAGCCGATCATAAAAAGCGGTCAAGCAGAAACCATGCCTCAGCCATTATGTACCAGCAGCTTACATCACCTACCTTACCCTATGCTATGGTAGGGGTAAGGTGATCCTCTCCTGCTTTACTTATAAATACCAATGGAGGAACCAATAATAAGGGGAGATTTTTTAAGAAAGAGATGAATGAATGGAAGATTTGAGGGGCAGAAAAACAAGAAAAACATAAAAAAAAAAAAAAGAGATGAATGAATGGAAGATTTGAGGGGCAAAAAAACTGAGCGAAGGTGGGGAAGAGACTAAGAGAAAGAGAAAAGAGAGAAGCATGGGAACTAGAAGACAGAGGAGGACTGGAGTTGACAAGAGAATAGAAGGAAAAGACCAGAAAAATAAAAGAACAAAGGAGAAGAACAGTAACCTCTCTCTCTTCGCTGTTAAAAGCAGTGCTACGGTCATTTTGCCCAGTCACTAGTAGCCATCATTAATAACCACACAATCAATGTCAGAAACTAAAGAAGATAAAAGAAACACAAACAAAAAGGAAAAGGAAAAGGAAAAACAGAGGAGAAAGGAGGAGAAGCCGCTGCTTGGAACCACCATTTGCAGCCACATTCAGCCACCACCATCACCACTAGCACCGTAAGCAACAACAGTTGCTACCACAGAAACAGAAGAACGACTAGAGAGGGAAAAGGAATAAAATAGGGAATGAGAGTAAGAATAGAAAAAAAAAACTTAAAAAAGAAGAAGAAGGGTCGACCACTGTCCAAGCCATTCTCTGGTCAGCAGCCGCTAGCAGCAACGCCTTGAAACCACTAGAGGTCCGCCCCTCTTCCTTCTTCTTTCTTTCTCCTCCACTACTTACGCTGCATGTGAACAATGGAGAGTGCTCCACTGTTCACTAGGCCGAACTAAAATAAGTGAGCTGAGTTCAGCCCAGTAAAAAAATGTTTAAAAAATATTTTCCAAAAAAAATTATGATTTTCCTACGTATTTTTCTATTGAATTTTACTTAATATTGGTTTCATTTTCATACCATAAAGATGCAAATACAGTATTAAAATACCCAGGTTTCATTAAAACATTGAAAAAATAAAAAACAAAATGTGTTTTTATTTCATATATACGGTCGAGTCTCTCAAAATAATCCATATCGTATTTTCATACAAAGAAGAAAAATTAAAAAAAATACTTAGCATGTATTTTGACTTTAATAACCAGTTTATTAAAGTCATGAGAACTAAATCAAAATTTCAAGAATAACAAAAAAATTATTTCGTTGTCTTTTAGTATTTGAGGTTACGACTTTATACGAAGACGTATTCTAAATATTAAATTCTTTTGTTGATGTTGCGATGTCACGGTCGCACAAATTAATTACCCTTACACTTAAATCACACAAGATAGTATAGAGCAAGCAAGGGATCGATCCCACGAGGAAGATTTAGTTCAGATTTTTATG
>NW_011500986.1:48328-48885 GCF_000495115.2 Populus euphratica | reverse complement strand
TCAAATTTGCCAATTATCTCCAATTTACTCCTTTTTGCATTTTTCATCCAAAAGTGCCTTCAAAACATAAAACAAAGAATATCAAGGCATTTTACATATAAAACATGGACAAAACATTAGGTAAATGTGGGTGAAACAATCGAATAATATGGTTACATCAGTTGATGTTAGAATGGTTAGGTTTTGCTTGATAAGATAAAGACCTCCTTACTATGGAGAACTTTTCTTAAATTTTAGACAGACCAACAATTAGAAACATAATGAAACTTTAGCACATATCAGATAATAAAACAATGCAGTTTACCTCTCGTATTTGAGGTGCTAATACCTTTCCTATACGCAACTAGTCCTCGTACCCAATCTCTAAGACTAGTGACATGACCAAACGATTGATATCTTCTACCAAGTGCAGGAGTGTTGAAGTAATAAATAACCCAGCAAGACCGAGGTCGAACCATAGGGAAGTTTAATTATATAAATTATAAATAATAATAACATAACAACAAATCTACAACAACAACAACAACAACAATAATAATAATAATAATAATAAAGAA
>NW_011500986.1:48173-48254 GCF_000495115.2 Populus euphratica | reverse complement strand
AAACAGTGATAACAACAAATATCAAGGTTTGAGAATTCACTAATGGTACGTCAAACAAGTATAGTATAAACTCTTATTATT
>NW_011500986.1:26819-47767 GCF_000495115.2 Populus euphratica | reverse complement strand
GAAATGAAAGGTATAAACTTGATATTAATGAAAGCAAAGCATAAACATTACAAAAAATACAAAGAGAGAAAGGAAGAGCATGATCTTGATCTGGAAACCAAGATGCCTAAATGCATGACAAATGCCTCCTTTTATAGGCTAAAATTGAGAACTATTAATTTGATAACAAATTGATTAGTGGGTGGTCAACTCTTGACTTAGTGGCAATCCTTATCTTCTATTATCTGCCCAAAACATCATTGATAACATCAGAATTGGAACCACTTGAAAACATGAAAGTTGTAGAAAATTATCTCCACTTTTCAGGTAAAAAAATAGGGGTTATTTGGACTTCTAGAACTCTAGATATGGGCCAAACATTGAACGGTATTTAGGATGCAGAACAGATTCAGACTTCTTCGTTGTTGCTACAATTTGGACTTGAAAACGGCCTTTTTAAATTTGGGGCTTTATGAAAGTTATAGGCTTATGTCTTACCTTTCCATCCATATAAAGTAGGCCAAAATCTGAATCTATAATTCCAGATATAACTTAATTACCGAACAATGTTCTGGTTTGGACTGCACCAGCATCTCTTTTCTAAGTTTAGCCATCTCTTTGTCTTTTTTAATTTCAGTTCTTAAACTCATCAATCCTTTTATTTGTGTGATAGGCCTACATTTAAAATGAACATTTACCACAAATTAAAGGTATATTATATTATTATATATGTTATTACAAAACATGCTTTAGTTAAGGAATTATTGATACTTCAAATGCAAAATGATGATATAAAACCTTAATAAAAATGCACTTTTAAGTATTAATCACACCCCCCAACCAGCTTATTACTAGTCCCTAGTAATCAAAGTGTTAAAATAGAAAAATAATTTCAAATTCCACAAAGCAAGTTATTCATCATTCAACTTTCATTAATCTATCTAGATAAACACTCTCATTAAATTTATATATCTGCTCAATACCTCTTAAACAAGATATTAATAAACCTTTCTTTTGTGCTCAATATATCAATACATAGTTATGGGGTTTTAATTGGAAGAAAACAAAAACAAATTCTAATGTTTAAGGTTAACTTCCTTGGGTTGAGATTTTTTTTCTTTTTTTTCTTTTTTTTTAAATATATATACATGTAACTTAAAACGCGATGCATCTTTAACCCATGTAATGAGCTTTTGGCTAATGACTCCCAGACTAGTTGGTCTTAGGGCATTAGGTGTTGAGACACACCTACAAGCTTAGTAACTTAGGCTATAGATACTGATACGTAGATAGTGCAATGTTTGATTTCCTTAAGCTTTTCTCCTCAACCCATGTGACACGACCAAAAGATTGATGTCTTCTTCCAAGTGCAGAAGTGTCGAAGTAATGAATAACCCGACAAGACCGGTGTCGAACCTTAGGGAGGTTAATTGTATAAATTATAGATAACAACAATACAAAAACAATAATAATAACAATAATAATAATAACAACAATAATAGTAGTAGTAGTAGTAGAAGTTATTATAAAGAAAAAGTTGATGAGAACTTTGAGAAGGAAGATTAACGTAAGGATTAAACAATGATAACAATAAATGTCAAGGTTAGAGGATCCATTAATGGTATGTCAAACAAGTATAGTATAAACTCTTATTACTCAATTGGAAACTACACACAAAGGAGGTTCCAATCAGATTATATATTGTTAACATGATTACATTAGTCATCTTATTCAATTAATGCTAATACTTGTAAATCTCGTCAAGCATTCATGATTATAACTTATGTTAACAACAAACCAAGTTCCTTTCATAGCTCAGGTGTCGGTTATACCATACATTATGGGCTATGAAAGTGCCAAGCATTTGTTGTACCAAGTATTATTCAACATAAATCAAGATTAGTCATTTAACAAGCAAATTATTAAAGAGTGAACAAGATAACAAATACAAAACATGTTAGTATCAAACATTAAAGTTCACATTAAGTTTACACTATACTTATTCTTACACCATTAGTGTAACCTTTTCACCTTGACATAATAAACTTAGCTAGACATAATGAAAGAAAGAAAAATAAATAAACAAAATAAGAACATAAATAAGATAAAAGTTAAGGAAAGGAAATGAAATGATAGACATAAACTTGATATTAATGAAAGTAAAACATAAGCAATACAAAAAATACAAATAGAGAAAGCAAGAGCATGATCTTGATCCAGAAACCAAGATACCTAAATGCATGGCAAATACCTCCTGTTATAGGCCAAAATTGAGAATTATTGATTTGATGACTAATTGATGAGTGGGTGGCCAACTCTTGACTTGGTGACAATCCTTATCTTCTCTTATCTGCCCAAAACGTCATTGATAACATCATAATAAGAATCACTTAAAAACATTAAAGTTATAAGAAATTGTCTCATCTTTCCAAAATAAAAAAATGGAGGTCATTTGGACTTCTAGAACTCTAGATATAAGCCAAATACTGAACAGCGCGCGGGCTGGAGGACAGATACAGACTTTTTTGTTGTTGCTACAATTTGGACTTGAAAATGATATTTCTAAATCTTAGGCTCCAATGAAATTATAGACCTATGTCTTACCTTTTCATCCATATAAAGTAGACCTAAATATAAGATCTATAGCTCCAGATATGACCCAATTACCGAACAGTGTTCTGGTTTGGATTGCACCAACATCTCTTTTCTATGTTTGGCCATCTCTTTGTCCTTTCAATTTCAGTTCTTAAACTCATTAATCAATCCTTTTATTTATGTGATAATTCTGTATTTAAAATGAACATTTATCATAAATTAAAGGTATCTTATATTATTATATATGTTATTATAAAGCATGCTTTAGTTAAGGAGTTATTGATACTTCAAGTGCAAAATTATGATATAAAACCTTAATAAAAATGAATTCTTAAGTACTAATCACTATGTAACAAGCGTTGGGTCAATAACTCCCAAGTCAGTTGACTTTAGGGTATTAGGTGTTAAAACACCCCTTCGAGCTTAATCGCTTAGGTCAGGGAAGCTACAAAAGCAAACTTATCTACATTTTTATTATCATCGTTTTTTTCTCTTTTTTTTTGTTTTTTTTGTTTTTTTTAAATTATATACTATCCCTTTTCCTTAGTTGTTACCTTTAATAAAAGAACATAAATAATGTAATAATCCAATGTTCAACCTACAATCATATGTTAAAATGTGTGTGTGAAAATTAAGGATTAAGAATACATGTTAAATGAGTATATGAACAGAATTAAGTGATAACAATGCGAGAGTTTGTAAACTTGAATATTTCAAGAAGTATTCTGATAGATCTTGTTAAGAATGGTTGGTAAGATACGTCTTAAGAGTCACTTTAACAAAAGAGCTCCTTTACTTTGTCATCCTAGTAACAACAATTTTGCACATGCTTTATGAAATAGAAAATATAGTTAGTTTTTTTTATCAAGTACTACTCTCTCCCCCAACCAAAATGAAACATTGTCTTTAATGTCCTAACATAGAAAGATAGAGTATAGAAGACATCACCTGAAATAACAAGCACTAACAAACCTGAAACATACTTAAACAAATATAAGAAACAACAAAACATAATAATAAAACCAAAAGACACAAAGAGTCATAAATAAAGGCTCAAATTCAATCTAAGCTTTTTACGGCTTTTGTTAGATGACCAATTTATATGACTCATGGAAGAATCAATTACAAGAATGAAAAATTGTAATTAGTCAATCAATTATTCAGCAGTAACAATATAGATTATGATTTGTCGTGCCGAAGATATTACAAATTCATGTTCCACAGCATGATCAAGAAATGAAAATAACTTGTCATAATATCCATTAACATTTAACAGACCTATAGGTTTATGGTGAATATACAGTTAGGCCCAAGAGGAGATATGAAAGATCTCTTCCAATATGCCCAAACCACTTGGTAAGGTAATAAAGGCATCAACATGGTTAAACATTGCATTCATTCGAGCAGATATTGTGGAGACTTGTAGTTCCTCTTCAATTGTTTTTCCAATGATGTCCCTTTGTGCTAAAGCTTTAGAGACGACCCCCAAAACTTGACTACCTCCTAAAAATACAGCTTATTAATGCAAGACTGCCTCCCTCATACACTAAATGAATCTTTCCCCATACACAAAATGAATCTTTATCTCAACTAGCACCTGAACAAGATGATTTGCTGATTCTAAAATCTCCTTTTCTTTCTTAGGACTAGATCCACCAAAAACACAAATATTTTTTATGTGATGACTTGAGGAATTTGTCATTTCTACACACTTCTATATTTGTTGAATGTATGAGTTGAGTAGAAATGAAGGGAAGGAAGATAGGATTTTATAAATGAGTCTTACACACTCTCTATCTCTCTCTCTGTATTTATTTATTTATTTTTGAAAAAACATATGTATGTACAGGTAGCTGTGATTGTGGCTCACATCTTCTCTTAATTTTACGTCCAAGAACGGCTTAAACACCCTTTATGAGTCGGGGATAGGCTTCCCATCTAATTTAAAAAAAAAAACTGGAAAACATGATCTTTTTTAGTCAGATTCCCAAGACTATGTCAAGCATGTTCTTTATGAAAATGGGTTAATAAGTCATGAATTGCACGATAATTATCTCCATTATGATGAGACTTAAGAGTCAATGAAAGATTATCTGAAGACTCTCTGTGTTTTGAAATAAATCCCACCTTTTGACAATTTTCACAAGTTTTGCGGAATGTATGTGAGCCCTTGAACATGGTAGGCCAGTAAAATCCACTTTGTATGATTTCTACAGTCCTTTTTTTTACTAGAAATGATCCCCACATGCCTTAGAGTGACAAAATTTTATAACACTACTTACATCATTATCAGGAATGCATCTTTAAAATATTTGATCAGGACAATAATTGAATAAGTAAGGGTCATCCTAATAAAAGTTTTACATATTGCTCAAAAATTTTCTTTTGTCTTCGATACTCCAGTGAGCTGGCAAAAATCCTGAAGCAAGAAAATTGATATTTTTAGCAAACCAAGGCATTGAACTAAAAGAAAGTAAGGATTCATTAGGTAAGTAATCATCGATTAGTGTGATGTCGAATGTTGAATCTATTGTCACTCTTGATAAAAGATCTGCATCAATATTTTTGGTGCCTTTTTCATCTTTCATTTCTTCATGTTTAGTCATGGCATAAGGAAACGAAGGTGCTGACAGGGAATTAGTCTTTTATTTGCAATGTTTAGATCCAACCCCTTCCTTACCCTCAGAAATTAACTCATCATCTTTCTCACAAGGTTCAAGAATTGGTTTTTGAATAACCTTACCACTATGAAGAGTCATGACTGATTTGATTTAATCCATATGTTGACTTCCAGAACTACTTGCATTTGCATTGTATTATCCCTTAGGATTTTGCTATGGTTGAAATGGAAACTTACCTTTCTCCTGAAAACAGAGAGCATATGTGAATTTTGCAAGAGTATCTTTAAAATCTGTTATGCTTTGAGTAAGTTGAGTGTTGATTGTCTTTTGCTTTTCAATGAATGCATATAAAGTTTCCTCAAAATTTCTTCTAGGAGGTAGAGCATAAGGAGGTGCATATCTATTAGAATTTTAAAAATTATGATGTGCTTAAAACTATGGTTGTGAAGTTTGTGCGTTGTCACTCTTCCAACTGAAATTTAGGTGATTTCTCTAATCAGGGTTGTATGTTTGCGAGTATAGGTTATGATTGGGCCTTTAAAAACTGTTTAAAGTATGGGCTTATTCATGAAGACATTCCTTAAAAGAAGGCAAGGTTGGACAGTCATTGGTTGAGTATTCAGTTGTTTCATAGATTTAACATGCAATGTCTTAAATAGATTTTAATTGACCACTCCTTTTCAATTCTAGTGCCTCAACTTTTTTAGCTAAAGATGCAAATTTGGCTTGAAGGTCATGATCTTTCCTAAGATTGTATATACCTCCATTAGATGTATGAGGTTTAATTTTACTTGGAGTCTCATACGTGCCTATAGTGTCCCAATTTTGAGCATTTTCAGCTAGCAAGTCTAGGTACTGCATTGCTTCATTAGGGTCTTTATCTTCAAAGGTTTCATTACACATCAATTCAACCATTTGCCTATCTTTAAGTGTTAAGCCTTCATAAAAATATAAAACTAATCTTGATTTTTCAAAATCATGATGAGGGCAAGTATTAAGCAAGTCTCGATATCTATCCCAACATTGATAAAATGTTTCTCCTGGATTTTGAGTGAAAGTTGTGATTATTTTTTTTTAAAGAGTTTGTTCTATAAGAGAAAAACTTCTTTAAAAACTATTGTTGCATTTCATTCCAAACACGAATAGATCCAGGTCTCAAATTTTACAGCCATGTTTTAGCTTTACCTTTTAATGAAACAGGAAAAAGCTTTAATCTGATAGTGTTCATTCTATAATTTGAGTCATTATAGGTGTTATAGACCTCCTCAAATTCCCTTAAATACAAGTATGGATTTTCTAAATCTAAGCCATGAAAAGAACGTAAAAGTTGTATAATGCCTAACTTAAAATTGAAATGAGATGCATTAGGGAAGAAAACTATGCATGATGATGCACTTATTCTTATAGAATTCATGTGGTCTCTAAGTGTTCTAACACGGTTATTCTCATTATTCTAATTATAAAGTGATTGATTATCTTCTTTGGTCATATTTTCTAAAAATGAAGATGATACCCTATAAAGTTTATCACTTAATATACATAACCAAACTCTCATGCATGTATAGAAATAGAATAAAAAAAAGAAGAAAAAAAAAGAGAAACAAAACAAAAAAAACAAAGTTATATACAAGAAAAGTGAAAAGAGAAAATAAAACAAATAATATAATCTATACAAAAATTTACCTCCCCAGCAACGGTGCCAAAAACTTAACACGATCAAAAGATTGATGTCTTCTCCCAAGTGCAAGAGTGTCGAAGTAATAAATATCCCAGCAAGACCGGGGTCGAACTACAGAGAGGTTAATTGTATAAATTATAAATAACAATAACATAACAACAAATCTATAGTAATAATAATATAATAATAATAATAATATAATAATGAAGAAAAAGAAGTTGATGAGAACTTTAAGATGGAAGATCAGTGTAAGGATTAAACAATGATAACAACAAATGTCAAGGTTTCAGAATCCACTAATGGTATGTCAAATAAGTATAATATAAACTCTTATTATTCAATTGGAAACCACATAGAAAGGAGAATCCAATTAGATTATAAGTTATTAACATGATTAAATTAGTTATCTTATTCGAATAATGTTAATACTTGTAAATGTTGTCAGACATTCATGATTATAACTTATGTTAACAAAATCAAGTTCCTTTCATCGCACAGGTGTCAATTATACCATACAGTTTGTGCTATGAAAGTGTCAAGTATTTGTTATATCAAGTGTTATACAACATAAATCTTGGGCTCCATATGAAAGTTGTAGGCCTATGTCTTACCTTTCCATCCATATAAAGTAGACCTAAATCTGAGATCTACAGCTCCAGATATAACCCAATTACCGAACAGTGTTCCGGTTTGGACTACACCGGCATCTCTTTTCTAAGTTTGGCAATCTCTTTGTCCTTTCAATTTCAGTTCTGAAACTCATCAATCAAGCCTTTCATTTATGTGATAGGCCTGCATGTAAAATGAATATTTACCACAAATTAAAGGTATCTTATATTATTGTATATGTTATTATAAAACATGCTTTAGTTAAGGAGTTATTGATCCTTCAAGTCCAAAATGATGATATAAAACCTTGATAAAAATGCACTTTTAAGTACTAATCAACTAGCTAGGGTTCTTAGTGACCAAAATATTAAGTGGTGACTCCTCTTTCATTTTTTCATTGATAAAAGACAAGAATTCCTTGTCCCCATATATTTGCTAGATAGATACACACACTTGAGGGTAGATGACTGACACGACTGAAAGATTGATGTCTTCTCCCAAGTGCAGGAGTGTCGAAGTAATAAATAACCCGGCAAGACCGTAGTTGAACCACAAGGAGGTTAATTATACAAATTATATACAATAATTATAAACAACAATAATAGTAATAACATTACAAAAAATAAGAGAGAAAGGAAATGAAAGGCATAAACTTGATATTAATGAAAGCAAAGCATAAACATTACAAAAAATAGAAAGAGAGAAAGCAAGAGTATGATCTTGATCTAGAGACCAAGATGCCTAAATGCATGGCAAATGCCTCCTTTTATAGGCCAAAATTAGGAACTATTGATTTGATGACTAATTGATGAGTGGGTGGCCAACTCTTGACTTGGTGACAATCCTTATCTTCTCTTGTCTGCCCAAAACGTCATTGATAACGTCAAAACTGGAGCCAGTTGCAAACATGAAAGTTGTAGGAAATTGTCTCAGCTTTCTTGTGTAAAAAATTCAGCTCATTTGGACTTCTAGAACTCCAGATATGGCCAAAATACCGAACAGTGCTCGGGCTGGAAGACAGATTCGGGCTTCTTTGTTGTTGCTACAATTTGGACTTGATAATGGCCTTTTTAGATCTTGGGCTCCATATAAAAGTTGTAGGCCTATGTCTTACCTTTCCATCCATATAAATTGGACCTAAATCTGAGATATATAGCTCTAGATATGACCCAATTACCGAACAGTGTTCCGGTTTGGATTGCACCGACATCTCTTTTCTAAGTTTGGCCATCTCTTTATCCTTGCAATTTAAGTTCTTAAAGTCATCAATCAATCCTTTCATTTATGTGATAGACCTGCATTAAAAATAGACATTTACCACAAATTAAAGGTATCTTATATTATTAGATATATTATTATAAAACATGCTTTGGTTAAGGAGTTATTGATACTTCAAGTGCAAAATGATGATATAAAACCATGATAAAAATGCACTTTTAAGTACTAATCACACCCCTTTCAATTTCAGTTCTTAAGTTCATCAATCAATTCTTTCATTTATGTGATAGGCCTGCATTTAAAATGAATATTTACCATAAATTAAAGGTATCTTATATTATTAGATATCTTATTATAAAACATGCTTTAGTTAAGGAGTTATTGATACTTCAAGTGCAAAATGATGATATAAAACCTTGATAAAAATGCACTTTTAAGTACTAATCAAGGATGATCGTCCCAACACCACACACGTGTGACACTTATCTTCAATTTTATGGAGCATGCATAATTTGTTAATGTTAAATGACTCAAAATTGTTAAATAGAACTTGGTCCATGGAATTTTTTTATAACAAAAAAATAGCTCAAGTAATTTTTTGATAAAAAAAAGAGCTTTTCTCTAATTTTAGCCATATATGATAATCTAGTAACATGACATATTATAATGGATATAACACCAAAACTTCAATGAAAAACCTATTTTATTAATTAAAAAAATACAATTTGAGGTCCTCAAATTAACAAAAAAAAAAAGATAAAAAACTAGATTTTAGAATAATTTTGAGTTATTGAACCCTAGAAAAAAAATGCATAAATGGATTCCATAGACTATATTTGATATTGTGGTTGTTTTTTATAATTGTGTTTTTAAAAAATAATTTTTAAGAAATAACTTTTTTGTGTTGTTGGTAGACTTAAATCATATGTTTGGTAAATATTCAGTTCATAGTGCTTCTTCATCAAAAGCATGTTATTAATGTCTAATTAAGATTATGGTTGGACATCAAATGACCAAATAGGACATTAATTCTTCCATACATGATATTGAATAATTAATACATAGTTAAGATTAACTACTTGTAAATTTAAAAATTCTATAATTCTTTGATGAAACTTGAAGCAATTCTATCACGAACACAATCCATACGTGAAGTCCTGTTGCCTCCATATGTTTGTAATCATGGAACATCATCATATAAAAAAAACCTAAGGCATAAAATTAGGAAGACATTCAAACTCATTAAAAACAACATGTTGTTCAAACTTCCTTCTTATGTAATTATACAGAGTCATTGATGCAACAACAATATGAACATGTGTCTTATACAAAAACACTACATGTTCCACAAAATTCTTTATGTTTTTCAACACCGTAAATGTTCATTTTATTACACATCGAACTCAGGAATGAACCTGATTGACATTTTATTACACATCGAACTGAGGAATGAACCCGATTGAATAACTCCTCCCAACTTCTTAGCTAGCCTTGATGATGAAATTCTAGAAGATGATTCTTTCACTTCTGTATGGACCTAGAAATCCATATTCATTTGGATAACTCTAGTCAACAACATAATACTTTCTTGCATTCATAAAATAATTTTAAAAACAAAATTATTTTCAAACACACGATCAAAAATTAATTAAATCAAACATTGTACAAGTCTTATAGTTCAATCCAAAATACCTTCTGGTGGCTTAGAAAATTTGATATTTGGATTATTAATGGTCTTAAGAAAACTTCTTATGTTATGTGCGTTATCTTCTTATCCAGCCCAAATAAAAGTAAATTGCATGTCAAAGCTACATGTTATCATGATGTTCTGCGTTAATACTCATTTCTTCCAATAAATAGTACTTAATTTTCTTGTGACACACAAGCATGCATATATATGTCATCAAATGCTCTATGCATTTCTAAAAAAATTATAAATTAGTTATTGTGTATTAACTACCAAATAGACTATGTAATGAAAATGGAATGCCAAATATATTTAACCATTAATAGTCTTCAATGTTACCTTAAAATGTGCCATATATCTTGTGTTCATAGTGATTTCCTGCAATGTAGTTGAAAATTCTAGATCAATTAGTTTGATTATTTCAATTACTAGAAAAAACACAACCTGTAAATTTTCATTGAAATACCACTCACAATTTCACCAAAAATGTTGTATCTCTCTTGGACCTTTCTACTAGAAGCATCCAACACTAAAGTATAAAAAAACATGTCAACTTTCTCTATAACACTCATCCTCCTTAACAATTTTAGTCTATATTGCACTTCCAATTCAAAACAAAAACATTAAAATGTCATTGCATCCATCATAAATATATTCTTCTCCTTCTTTTTCTTTATTACTACTACTACTACTACTACTACTACTACTACTACTACTACTACTATTATTAGTATTAGTATTATTATTGCTACTATTATTATTGTTGTTATTGTTATTACTATTGTTGTTATTTATAATTTTTATTTATAATTTGTACAATTAATCTCCCTATGGTTCGACCCTAGTCTTGTCGAGTTATTTATTACCTCGACACTCCTACACTTGGGAGAAGACATCAATCTTCTAGTCGTATCAAGTTTTTGGTGCCAATTGGCAGGGAGTTAAGTTCTTGTACAATTTATAGTATTTATTTTATTTTCTCTTTTCACTTTTTTTTGTATATAACTTTGTTTCTTTTCTTTTGTTTCTTCTTCTTTTCTTTTCTTTTCTTCTTTCTTTTGTTCTATTCCTACACATGCATGAGAGTATGGTCACGTACATCAAGTGGTAGACTTTGTAGGATATCCTCATCATTTTCAGAAAATATGGCCGAATAAGATAACCAATCACTTCATAATGAGAAGAATGAGAATAACCGTCAATCACTTCATAATGAGAAGAATGAGAATAACCGTGCTAGAACTCTTAAAGACCACATGAATTTCACAAGAACAAGTGCACCATCATGCATAGTTTTTCCTCTTGATGCATCCCATTTTAATTTTAAGTCAGACATTATTCAACTTTTACCTTCTTTTTATGGCTTAGAATTGGAAAATCCATATTTGCATTTAAGAGAATTTGAGGAGGTTTGTAATACATATAATGATTCAAATTGTAGCATGAACATCATCAGATTAAAGCTTTTTCCTTTTTCATTAAAAGATAAAGCTAAAATATGGCTATAAAATTTGAGACCAGGATCCATTTGTTCTTGGGATGAAATACAACAATAGTTTTTAAAGAAGTTTTTCCCATCTCACAGAACAAACTCCTTCAAAAGACAAATCACCACTTTCACTCAAAAACCAAGAGAAACATTTTATCAATGTTGGGATAGGTATAGAGACTTGCTTAATACTTGCCCTCATCATGGTTTTGAAATATGGAGATTGGTTTCACATTTTTATGAAGGGTTAAAACCTAGAGATAGACAAATGGTTAAATTGATTTGCAATCGAACTTTTGAAGATAAAGACCCTGATGAAGCAATGGAGTACTTAGACTTGTTAGCTGAAAATGCTCAAAATTGGAACACCGCGGGTACTTATGAGGCACTGGGTAAAACTCAACCTCATACATCTAATAGAGGTATGTACAACCTTAGGGAAGATCATTACCTCCAAGCTAAGTTTGCATCTTTAGCTAGAAAAGTTGAGGCACTAGAATTAAAATCTGTTGAAAACATTGTGTGTCAAATATGTGAAACAAATGAACACTCAACCACTAATTGTCCAACCTTGCCTTCTTTTAAGGAATGTCTCCATGAACAAGCCCATGCTTTAAACAGTTTTCAAAGGGCCATCCACAACCCATACTCCCAAACATACAACCCTGGTTAGATAAATCACCCAAATTTCAGTTGGAAGAGTGATAATAACAATGTACAAACTTCACAACCATCATTCTTTAGAACAATAATGCTTTGAAATATAAAGACCCTGGTTGTCCTACAATTTCTTGCTTTATTGGAGAACATAAAATTGAAAGAGCCTTACTTGATCTTGGAGCTAGTGTGAATTTACTTCCATATTCAGTTTTTCAGAGTCTCAATCTAGGTGAGTTAAAACCAACTTCTATAACTCTTTTACTTCCGATAGATCTGTAAAAGTGCCTAGAGGAATAATTGAAGATGTGCTAATACAAGTCGATAAATTCATTTATCCTGTGGATTTTATTGTCTTGGACACACAACCTGTTGAAGTATGTAATTCATTTCCTGTTATTTTAGGACATTCGTTTCTTGCAACTTCTAATGCATTGATTAATTGTAGGAATGGATTAATAAAGCTATCATTTGGAAACATGACATTGGAGATGAATATTTTCAACATTTGCAAGCAGCCTGGAGATGATAATGATTTATAGGAAGTGGACTTTACTAAAAAATTAATTCATGATCAATTTCAAACCAGTTCCAGTGAAATTGAGATTGATGAATCTGATGATTTGCAAATGGTTTATTTTCAGAAAGAATCAAAGGCAAGTAATTAGAGACCACAAATTGAGGAGTTACCACCACGATCAATTAAGTCCATACCTTCAAGTGTTCAACCACCCAAACCTGATTTGAAGTCATTGTCATTTAATCTCAAATACTCATTTTTGGGAGAAAATGAAACTTTTCCAGTAATAATCTCTTCCAAACTTAATGCACATCAAGAAGGTAAGTTATTACAAACTTTGAAAATGCACAAAAATGCATTAGGATAGACCATAGCTGACATAAAAGAAACTAGTCCTTTGATTTGTACACGTTGAATTTATTTGGAGGAAAATGATAAACCCTTTAGGGAAATGCAACGAAGGCTCAATCCTAATATGAAAGAAGTAGTGAAAATGAAGTCATTAAGCTTCTAGATAATGAAATCATTTATCCTATTTCTGACAGCAAATGGGTAAGTCCTACCCAAGTTGTACCCAAGAAATCTAGAGTCACTGTGATAACAAATGAGAATAATGAGTTAATTCCCACTAGGACTGTTACTGGTTGGCGTATGTGCATTGACTATAGGAAACTTAATTCAATGACTAGAAAAGATTATTTTCCTTTTCCTTTCATGGATCAAATCCTAGAAAGAGTTGCAGGTCATGAATTTTTTTGTCTTCTAGATGGCTATTCAGGATATAACCAAATTGAAATTGCATTGGAAGATTAAGAGAAGACTACTTTTACATGCCCGTTTGGTACTTTTGCATATCGAAGGATGCCTTTTGGATTATGTAATGCACCAGCCACATTTTAAAGATGCATGCGTAGTATATTTAGTGATATGGTTGAACATTTTCTTGAGATTTTTATGGATGATTTTTCTGTTTTTGGCGATTCATTTGATGATTGTTTGACTAACTTATAAAAGGTTTTGAGCAGGTGCGAAGAGAAGAATCTTGTACTGAATTGGGAAAAATGTCACTTTATGGTAACAAACAGCATTGTACTTGGTCACATTGTTTCATCAAAAGGAATTGAGGTTGACAGATTTAAAATCGAGTTAATTGTGAACTTGCCAACACCAAAATCTATTAAAGATTTTAGATCATTCATAGGATATGCTGGTTTTTATAGAAGATTCATCAAAGATTTTAGCGTAATATCTAAGCCCTTAAGTAACCTTCTAACAAAAGATAATATTTTTGAATGGACTGAACATTGTGAAAAAGCCTTTGTTAAACTTAAAAACTTGCTTACTTGTGCTCCTGTCATTCAACCTCCCGATTAGTCATCTCTTTTGAAATAATATGTGATGCTAGTGATTATGTCGTAGGTGCTGTTTGTGATAAAGAAAAGATAAGAAACCTTATGTGATTTACTATGCAAGTAAAACTTTAAATAGTGCTTAAATGAATTATACTACCACTGAAAAAGAATTATTTGCAGTAGTATTTGCATGTGAAAAATTCAGGTCTTATCTTGTTGGCTCACCTGTTGTTATTTTTAGTGATCATGCAGCATTGAAATATCTTCTTTCTAAGAAAGATTCTAAGGCTAGATTGGTGCATTGGATTTTGTTACTTCAAGAATTTGATATCATTATCAAAGATAAGAAAGGCAGCGAAAATGTTGTTGCAGATCACTTGTCAAGATTGACAATAGATTTGAAAAATGACATCACATCAATCGATGACTACTTTCCTGATGAATCTTTACTTTCTATCTCTACAATGCCTTGGTTTGCTAATATTGTCAATTTTCTTGTTTTAGGACAATTGCCAGTTCATTGGAGTACCCAAGATAAAAGAAAGTTCTTGAACGAAGTGAATAACTTTTATTGGGATGACCCTTATTTATTCAAATATTATCCTGATCAAATATTTTGAAGATGCATTCCTGACAATAAGGTAAGTAGTGTCATTAAATTTTAAGTTGACAAGAAAGACAACTGCAAAAATCTTATAAAGTGGATTTTACTGGCCCACCATGTTTAAAGACTCACATGCATTCTGCAAGTCTTGTGAGAATTGTCAAAAGTTGGGATCTATTTCAAAATGTCACATGATGCCTTTAAATCCTATTCTTGTCATTGAGATCTTTGACTGCTGGGGTATAGAATTAATGGGTCCATTCCCTCCATCATTTGGTTTCTTATACATATTAGTCGTAGTAGATTATGTTTCAAAATGGATAGAGGAAATTCCAAGTCAAAATAATGATCACAAAATAGTGATAAAAATTTTGAAAGAAAATATTTTAAGTTAATTTGGAGTCCCTCGAGCCATAATAAGTGATGGTGGAACACATTTCTGCAACAAGCCATTTGAGTCTTTAATGAAGAAATATGGAATCACACACAAAGTTGTCACCCCTTATCACCCTCAAAGAAGTGGATAAGTAGAGCTTGCTAATAGGGAGATCAAACATATTTTGGAGAAAACATTGAACCCTAATAGGAAAGATTGGTTTTTAAGACTTAATGATGCACTTTGGGCTTATCAAACTGCTTATAAAACATCATTAGGTATGTCACCTTATAGACTAGTCTATGGTAAACCTTGTCACTTGTTTGTGGAACTTGAACATAAAGCTTATTGGGCTATTAAAGCTTTCAATTGAAATTTGGATGATGCTAGTCAAGTGTAAAAATTACAAATAAATGAGCTTGAGGAAATAAGAAATGATGCATATGAAAATTCAAGAATTCAAAAAGCAAGAATCAAAGAGTTTCATGACAAGAAAATACTGAGAAAAACATTCAATGTTGGTCAAAAAGTCTTACTTTATAATTCTCGACTGCATTTATTTCCTAGAAAATTAAGATCAAGATGGAGTTGTCCTTTTATTGTGAAACATGTGTATCCATCTGGGGCCTGTGATATCGAGAATCCGAATAATGACAATGTTTTCAAGGTAAATGGACATTGTTTGAAAGTTTACTTTGACAATTTTTCAGTCGAAAATAACTCTATTGAATTGGGTGATCCTGTATATAAAGATTGATTTTTTTTTTCTCACATTGTTTTTGTGTTTCTTTTTTAGTGATTTTTGCTAGTTTCTCTCACCCAGTCAAATGGCGGACAACGGTACTCCATGACTTAAGTCAAATCTTTCAATTTCCTATAATAACTGATATCTCTGTATATATTTGTGCAATTCTATGAATCTCTCTTCCAATTCTCATTTGAAAATGAACACTAATCTTGAAAAATTGAAAAAGTATTTTCCCGCTCTGCCTTAGAATGCGATTACAAAAATTTACCGTGCTAGATGTGCAAGATTGAGGTTGTTAATGAATCATGGAATTCCTGAAGATATTTGTTGGTTGATTGAAGCCAAGGTTCGATTATCAGGTGAGTCCTCTAATTCCTTCATTTCACACATGACTAGAATAGGTAAAAGCACTTTTGCAAAGGAACGTCATGCAAAACGACTAAAAGTTTGTCATCGATGTGCCAGATGGACTTGTAATGCATAATGTTGTTCTTTAGGAATGATATCTATAAACTGTGAAGATAAAATACAATTCATTAAGGATGGCCTGAGTAAGGAGTCTTTAGATAATCTTCTATTTACTCTTGAGACGCATCCTAGTGGAGATGTGCATCGTGCAATTCATGATTTATGGCCACTATTACATAAAGAACATGCTCGACTTAGTCTTGGGAATCTGACTAAAAAGGACCTTGTTTGCCAGTTTTTAAGCAAACTGGATGAGAAGCCTATCCCTAACCCATAGAGGGCGTTTAAGTCATTCTTGGATGTAAAACCAAGGGAAGATATGAGCCACAATCACAACTACCTGTACATACACATGCTTTTTCAAAAGTAAATAAATAAATAAAGAGAGAGAGTGTGTGTGTAAGACTCCAGCTGGCTTACATATAGGTGGTATGATTGCCTTTCTAATTTCTCATCTATAAAATCCTCTCTTCCTTCCTTTCATTTCTACTCAACCCATACATTCAACAAATACATAAGTGTGTAGAAATGGCAAGTTCCTCAGGTCATCATATAAAAAATATTTGAGTTTTCGGTGGATCTAGTCTTAGGAAAGAAAATGAGTTTTTAGAATCAGCAAATCATCTTGGTCAGGTGCTAGTTGAGAGAAAAATTCATTTAGTGTATGGGGGAGACAATCTTGGGTTAATGGAAGGTGTGTCAATAGCTGCATTTTTAGAAGGTAGTCAAGTATTGGGGATCGTCCCTGAAGCTTTAGCACAAGGGGACATTGATTGTGCATCAAAAGTGTCATTAAGTCTCTTATTTTACATATGTATTTATTGTTTTTATTTGGTTGTTTTTATAATAATTGATGTGTTTTTTAGTAATGAAGTTTGTTTTAATGTTTCGATAGGTTTTTGGAGCTTAAATGAATTAATTCACAAAATTCAACGTCGGAATTCAGAACAAAGAATTGAAGAGACATTTAGTTGAAGATTGAAGCAAATCTTGGTTCAAATAAGTGCTCCAAATTTGTCCCAAAAATCAATTCTATTCCAATTCTAGAAAAGAATATCATATGATTTATTTCAAGCCCAAACTTGCCTTATGTTGTGTGCAAACTTCAACCATTAAACACTCAAGGTTTCAATGTCAATCTTAGCCCAAATAATAAGTACATTTGTATACTTATTTGATGCTCAAATTCAGCCCAAAATCAGCCCCAAATTAGCCCTAAATCAACCCCAAATCAACCTTCAAATCAACCCAAACACAATCCATGATCTTACATGTCCACACAACAAATAACAATTGATTTATTTTGGGCAATCCATTGATCCAAGAAGGCAAGCACATGGATGGAAAGCTGGAGGGGATATTTTAACATTATTTTGGGTCAAAAAGAAGAAGGAGACACCTCATAAATGAGGAAGAAAAACGTGCACCAAAGTAGTTGTAAAGCTGTCTTGATTTGATTTTTCAGAACACCTTTCGGTGTTTTGCCCATAACTTTTGACTCAGGTGTCCAAATGAGCTGTTCTTTAATGATCTGGAAAGGTGACAGAATTGCCTATAAATATGTCTCTAATAGACTTCTCCAAAAAAAGCTTCTAAGGGGGTCGAATTGCTGTCCAAAGTTAGAGTCAGATTTGTGTCCGAATTTTTTCTGAAATTGTATTGTGTTCTTCTTTATAGATTTCGGTTCTTTAGTTTGTAAAACTTATTTTTTCAGTTGGATTCAAGTTCTTTCATGTTTATTGAAGTGTTCTTATATATAATCATGGTTGGCTAAACTCTTTCTTGGATCCAAATCAAGGATAATGGTGATTGAGGTGAGTTCTTTAGGATATGAATGAATCTTAATGTTTATCTTCTTATTTTCTTCATGAATGATTTATTATTGTAAAGAAATTTTAGAAATCATTTAGGTAATGTTATAATCTTGAATTTTTATGCACAAACTTTAGTTTTGGTATAGAGATTGCTTGATTCAATGTCTTACTTAATATGAAAGTACTAGTTCATTCTTAAGCAATAATCAATCTTCATCTTTCTAATCTTCATTGTAATATCTTCCGCTCTACTATCACCATCGTTGAGATTAGGTTGAGTTATCTTATATATGTTGAAGAAATCACCAATACATCACCATTAAAATTGATTTGGACCAAGACTTACTTTTCTTGTCATTTAAAATCTATTTACATTTTTTTTATCTTTGAAAACAAATCCATCAATTATTTTCAACCAAGTTATTGTTAATTTAATTTCTCTTGAGTTTTTTTTTGTTACTTAGCTTAATTTCCAGATCTAGCTCTCTGTGGATATGACCTCGATCTTACCGAGTTAATTGCTACATCGCACACTCGTGCACTTGCGAGTTAAAACAAGCCGATCATAAAAAGCGGTCAAGCATGGCCCAAACACTGAACAGTGTTCGGACTGTAGAACAGATTTAGACTTCTTCTTTTTTGCTATAATTTGGACTTGAAAGTGAGTTTTTTAAATCTTGGGCTCCGCATGAAATTTATAGACCTATGTCTTACCTTTCTATCCATATAAAGTATACCTAAACTTGAGATCTACTGCTCTAAATATGACCCAATTACAAAGCAGTGTTCTGGTTTGGACTACTCCAACATCTTTTTTCTAAGTTTGGCAATCTCTTTGTCCTTTCAATTTTAGTTCTTAAAGTCATTAATCAATCCTTTTATTTATGTGATAGGCCTACATTTAAAATCAATATTTACCACAAATTAAAGGTATCTTATATTATTAGATATGTTATTATAAAACATGTTTTAGTTAAGGAGTTATTGATACTTCAAATGTAAAATGATGATATAAAACCTTGATAAAAATGCACTTTTAAGTACTAATCACTCTACTTAGTTAACTTTTATCTTATTTATATTCTTATCTTGTTCATTTATGTTTCTCTTTTTTATCATGTTTAGTTAAGTTTATTATGTCAAGGTGAAAAGGTTACACTAATGGTGTAAGAATAAGTATAGTGTAAACTCAATATGGACTTTAATGTTTGATACTAATATGTTTTGTTATCTTGTTCACTTTTAATACTTTGCTTGTTAAATGGTTAGTCTAGATTTGTATTGTATAACACTTGGTACAACAAATATGGCACTTTCATAGCCCAACCGCATAGTATAACCAACACTTGTGCTATAAAAAAAAACTTGATTTGTTGTTAACGTAAGTTATAATCATGAATACCTGATAATATTTACAAGCATTGACATTATTCAAATAAGATAACTAATGTAATTATGTTAACGACTTATAATATGATTAGAACCTACTTTGTGTGTGGTTTATAATTAAGTTATAAAAAGAGTTCATACCATACTTGTTTGAAATACCATTAGTAGATCCTCTAACTTTGACATTTGTTTTTATCATTGTTTGATCCTTAAATTTATCTTTCATCTCAAAGTTCTCATCAACTTCATCTTTATTATTATTATTATTACTACTACTATTATTACTAATAGTACTACTAGTACTATTATTATTATTTTTATTATTATTTATAATTTATATAATTAACCTCCATATGGTTCGACCTCGGTCTTACCAAGTTAGTTGTTATTTCAACACTCATGTACTTAGAAGAAGACATCAATCTTTTATTCGTGTCAATATGCTAGACACAGAACCAATTGGTCTTGGGTCCAGCATCTGGATGCAATTCTATCATGGGTCCAGCGTCATGACCCTATGCTTTTGGGTCTTATGTCAAGACCCATTTTGCCTGGTTCCTCGTGAGGACCCAAGTCTTTAGGTCCTTGGTCTGGAGCCAATTGTCTTGAGTCCTGTATCAGGATCCATTTCGCTTGGATCCTATATCAGGACCCAATTCTCTTAGGTTTTATGTCAATATTGAAGGGTCTTAGGTTTTAGGTTTCTTAATATAATTACTTGTTTTATAAATATTATAAATTTTCTTATAATTCAAGGTATTCTTGTTAAAAATATTATTATTTGTATTATAAATATTATTATTTTCATTATAATTCACTTAGGTGCTCTAGACGCAAAACCAATTAGCCTTGGATCTTATGTCTAGATCTAATTCTGTAAGGCCCGATGTCAGGACGCAATACTCTTGGATCCTGCGTCAAGACCCATTTTATTTGGGTCCCCATCAAGACCTAAGTCTTTTAGGTCCTTGGTTTGGAGCCAATTGGTTGGGTCCTGTGCCCTTTTGGCTTTGGTCCTAGGTTTTTAATATAATTATTTGTATTATAAATATTATTATTTTTTATATAATTTAAAGTATTCATATAAAAATATTATTATTTTTCTTGTAATTCAAAATATTCATATAAAAATATTATTTTTTGT
>NW_011500986.1:0-26767 GCF_000495115.2 Populus euphratica | reverse complement strand
AAAAATAGTATTATTTGTGTTATAAATATTATTATTTTTATTATAATTCAAAATATTGATATAAAAAATATTATTATGTGTTGTAATCATTCTTGAAATTCTTAAAATAATTATTTATGCTATAAATATTTTTATTTTTATTATAATTCTAAGTATTAATATAAAAAATATTTATAATTTGTGTTGTTATTGTTATTATTGTTATTATTATTATTATTATTATTATTTAAAGTATTAATATAAAAAAATATTATTATTTGTGCTATAAATATTATTATTTTTATTATAATTCTCTTGGGGACTACAGTCACAGAATCAATTGGTCTTAAGTCCTACATCAGGACCCAATGTTGTTAGGTCCGGTATCAAGACCCAATAATCTTGGGTCTTGTGTTAGAACTTATTTTTCTTAGGTCTTTGCTAGGACTCAAGTCTTTTTGGTCGTGACACTGGAGCCACTTATCTTGGTTCATGTGTTAGAACCCATTTCACTTGGGTCCTCACCAAGACTAAAGTCTCTGTAGTCTTAGGACTAAAGCCAATTATTCTGGGTCCTGCATCAAAACTCATTTTATTTGGGATTGTCATTGGATCCAAAGCTATTTTAAATCCTACCAAGGCAAGACCTAAAATAGTTTTGGGTCCGGCTGCACAACAGGGCTCAATAAGTTTAAGGACTTAAAAGCACTTGATCCGGACTCAATTCTCTTGGGTCCTGCATTCGGATCCAAAAACAAATATGTCATGTCTCAAGACCCAATTATCTTGAGTCATGTGTTAGGATTCATTTTGATTGTGTCCTACCTCCATATCCAATTTTTTGAGATTTTATGTCATGACTCAATTCTTTTGGATTCAACATCAAAACTTAATAGTGATTGATCATGCATCAGGACCCAAAGTTCATGGATCCTACCTGTGGACCTAACTTTCTTATATGCTACGTCAGTATCCAAGGTTTTTTGGTCTTAAGTTTTCAAATATTATTATTTGTGTTATAATAATTATTATTTTTATTATAATTATAATTATTAATAAAAAATTATTATTAATTGTATTATAAATATTATTATTTTTATTATAATTAATATTATTTATAAAATAATTAATAAATTTTAAAAAAAGTATTATCAATATTGAAAAACAACTTTAGATTTGATTTGAAGGGTAAAATTAGAAATTATTATTGTTATTATTATTATTATTATCATTAATAATTTTTTTAAATACTATTATTACTATTGAAGAAAAACCAATTTTTTTTAAAGATTAAAAAATATAAAAATTTAGACAGTTAAATTAAATAGACTTGAAGCTTTTAGATTTGGCATTGTAGTTATACTAATACTTTTACTCTTATATTGTTTTAATATTTTTTATGAAAATAAAAAAAACTTATCCGCAATATAGCCGGTGTCATTTAACTAATATAATTTATCACTTTTGTATTGTCTTATTTTTAAAACATTTTTCATAGTGTATTGATTTATAAAAAAAATTACTATGTTAGAAATCCCAAAACAACTATTGGATGTTGTTATTATCACTCATCATCTCTCTCTTCATTTCCTCAAAATAAATATCTATTCTTTAAATGAGAAAGGATAGGGTGGCGAGAAGGTTAGATATTATTGATTGAGGTTGATAAAATATTCATGAATCCTTTGGCCGCATTTTGCCAGTTGTATGCTATAAAAGTTTTTTTCTAACAATATTGTGTCATCGACCACCACCATGAAAAAAGAATTAATTTTGGTTGCCACGTCATAATTAGGGCCCACGATAAATGGTTGACCCACCACAATTGATCATTTTCTCTTCCTTTTGTTCGCTTTATATGTATGGACGAGAGAATTGAGAGAATTGAGAGGGGGGCCTTGCCATTCTTTCCCTCGCTATCCCGAGGAGTGGTCATGTGTACAATAGTTGGCTACGTCACTCCTGCCTCCGTGGATGTCATATGCTCGCTATAACGACGATGTCGTCTAATGTTTTTATATTAAAATGATTTTTAAAAAATAATAATAATTAAAAAAAAAAGAATTTAAGAAAGCACGGTTAACTGAACTCCCAAACACAACTTTATGGCATGTTTGGAGATTTTCGGAGGTGCGAGAGCAGGAAAAAAATGGCTAAAGTAAGACCAAAATCATGAAAAAACAAGACAAAGTTGCATACTTCATGAAGAAGAAAGGGTATTATTTTGTCCATGTACCAAAATGATGTTTTAGTGCCTTGACCCTTTTTTATGTTTAAAAACACGTCCCTTAATTTCTTTGTTTTTTTGAATTTGGTCCTTGGATCTTTAATTATTTTTTTAGCCACTTTCAACCTTTTTATCTTTATTTATTTTAATTTTTTCCTTATTACATTAAAATGGTTCCTTAATTTCTCTGTATTTTCCAATTTAATCCTTACCTTTCCAATTTTCTATTATTTAGCAAATTTCAAACCTTTTTAGTAATATTTCTTCACAATTTCATCCTTGATTGCCTTTTTTGCTTGTCCTTGCATTTTGCTACCTTCTCTAGTTCAGTCCTTGGGCTTCTAATTTTTAATTAGTTACCCAATTTCAAATATTTTCTTAGTTTTTCTCCATGATTTTATCCTTAATTTGCATTTTCTTGTTTTTCTTTCATGATTTTTTATTTTTTTCACTTTTTGACTGAATTTTTTTTCACTTTTCTTTATTGAAATATTTATTTTTAAAAAATATTTAAGCGGTGTAAAAATTTAGATTATGACTTTTTTTTCATGCCCCGCCAAGGATTTCAGAGAAGAGAGGAGCAGGCATGCCCATCGTTGAAGCCATATCTCTCGAGAGAAGGTGTCTCTAAAAAGTTTGTACTTTATATGGTGAAAATCTAAAAATGCGGAACATATAGCAGTGTTGCTTGTACTCGTTTCAGAGAAAAGGCGCAAATTAAGAACCAATCTTGGCTAGGCTTGGGTCATCGTACCCTATCAGCGTAAATGGTAAGGTATAAAGATAGAAGTAAGTGCAGAGGTAGAAATTCTAGTTTAGGAGAATTAGAGAGAACAATTTAGGAGGGGAAAAATTTAAAATTTTGTGTTTTTAAGGCTAAAAGTTCAATTTATTGAAGAAGAGGGGATGAAAAATAATTTTCCTCGCAGTCCCGCCAAACCCCCCTAACTGCACCCCTGGATACAAGATAGGCAGACCGTGGTAGGGGAAATTGAACTATAGGAAAGAATCAACCCCAAAGCTTTCTTCTTTTCTTCTAGTTAACGTCTCCTTGATCTTGCAACTCAAGCATTCCTCAATATAGGAGCAAGGCTGATAAAAGGCATCTCAGTCTCAGCTATTCTATCCCTCGTCTTCCTCCTCTGTTTAAAAACTCCTACATGACCACCCCGATTGTTTGGCTGGCCTCTATTCATTCCTTTCTGTGGCCTAAAATTGATTGAATATTTAATGAAATATTTTAAGTTATGCTTACCAATTAGTTTCTTGTTCCTATCTGCTTTGCAATGTTAACTAATCATGTGTTGAACAAACATGTAGTATCCTTCTTCTTTTTTGCCTGAATTATGATCCTCATAGTCCATCTAACTTCCTCCCCTATCTTGAATGATGGAAAGTATTGTCCAGTAGAATTGGGTACTTGAATTTTGGATCTTTGCTGGGGAATTATTTATTTGTTGCAAATTATTTTTTTTAAAGTAGTTTTCATGAAAAATAAATTCCTGAAAAATAAATTATTCGATTACATATTGAGGAGAAAACAACAAAGTATGCTAAACAAGCTAACAAGGGGCGGAAAATGGTTAGGTTTGAACCTGGTGATCTTGTTTGGATTCATCTTAGTAAGGGCAGATTTCCAAGCAAACGCAAGTCCAAGTTGATGCCAAGAGCTGATGGTCCATTTCGGATTATAGAGAAGGTGAATGATAATGCGTATAAGGTAGATCTTCCTGGTGATTACAATGTATCAGCTACTTTTAATGTGAAAGACTTGACTCCATACTTGGATGATGACGACGATTATGATTTGAGGACAAATCATTATCAACCCGGGGCTGATGATGTGCATCATGGGAATGATAATCCATCTCGTAAAGGTAAATCAAATATGCAAGAGGATTCAGATGGTCCAATGACAAGAGCGAGAGCGAAACAACTACAAAGGACCTTGACGAGTCAGATTGGAATGATTGAAGCTGCGTCGGAGTTAAAATTTGGCAATCAGTTTCAAATTGGTTCAAGGGTGCTTATTTGCCTACAATTGGAGCTTAAAGATGGGAAGAGCCCTTAATGGTTCTTTTGATGCTGGACTACTTGAATTTGGGTTGATAATGCAAATAAGTTAAGAAATTGATGCTGTTTACGTCAGAACAGTAGATAAATTTGAACCCGAATTTGAAGTCATCCATTGCATGTGAAAACAAGACTAATCTAGGTGGATTTCAAGTTCAGAACGTGATCTTTCCAGATTGTCCAACCATGATTGCATTGGACTTTTGTGCAAGAAGTTATAGCCATTTTAAATTCGGTCTGTTTATGTTTCAATTAAAGTCAGAAAATGTGTGCTAGTGTAATTTGTCTGGTTACTTTGTCAAAGTCCAAGTTTTGGGCTTGATTTCTGTCATGTTGAATTTTCCTAAGTGTGGAGGGATGTTCCATTATAAATATGGCATCAGAATATGTAATAAACAACTTTTGGCCAATATTTGAACTTAATTCCGAGAATTAAGAGTTATTCTTCCAAATTGATTTGTGAAGAACCCTACCTGACTTATCACTCTTCAATCACAAAGAGTGTGGCGTCAAAATCCTAGATTGATCTTTGTGGCGTCCAGATCGACTTATCAAAGTATCACTCTAGTTTATCCTCCATTTTTATTTACCTTAAAAATACTATAATCTAGCCTAAACACCAGAAGAAAGACAATACAACCAGACCCATCCTTCATCCATTTTCGTCAGATTCATTGTTGCCGATTTTTGAATCATTCACGGCACAAAATTCACCTTATTATCTTGACCTTTTGAAGTCATAATAGTATTTTCTAGAGTGAAGTCTATCAACAAATATATATTTTTCCAAAATTACTAATTCTATATATATATATAGTTGCCATTTTTTGGATTTTGACCATACGAGCGAGCCCTATTCCTCTCATTACAAATGAGAAGTCTGTGTGTTTTGAGAAAAAGAAAAAGTTTGGAAATTCATTAGCTAATTGCCAAAATAATCCACTTATCTATTTTACTTGTATACTATAAATATCTAATAGTTACAACTAAGCATCGTGAAACTTTCTAGTAAAGTTCAACCAAGTGAGAAAATAGTTTGCTAGATAACTTACAATTTTATTTTTTATTTTTATAAAAAAACTAAATCTTATCAACATGAAAACCATGCCTTTAGAGTCCAATAATTATATAAATTACAAAGAAAAATAAATCATGTGGTAGTTTTACATGATAATATGGACTATTTCACATCTTAGTATGGATTTTAATAGTTTTTATTTATTTATTTTTATTCTTATAGTGTTTTGTGAGTTAATGGTGACTTTTTCAATATTTTTTAGAATCTAAATTTTTTATGCACTTCAAAACTTGATTATAAGCTAATTTAAATAAATATAATTTGGATTTGTTGCATAGGGACACAATTAAAAAAGAAAGTACGAGATTGACAACTAGTAAAAATTGTGTGGTCAATATCAAATTCTCAAGAAAAATAAATATATTTTGATAAGAAAATTCAATCTAAGCTTAAATGAAAAAAAATTATCATTACTTAATTTTTGTATAATATAAAAAAAAAACTATCAATTTATTTCTTCTTTACCGCATGAAAAACATTAAATAAGAGAAAAAAATTTTGAAAAGAAAAAAATAAAATTAAAAATATCTTAAAAAAAAAAAGACTATCTAGTTAGACTCATAACCACTTCTAATCCTTGGTTCTAGCTACAGAGCCACACCCTTTTCCTTATGTGTGGCCGTAGAGCCAGACCCTATCATCTTGGACTTTGCAGTGCAACCATAACCTACATATTTGTTTTAAAATAATAATAATAAAATATAAAATAATATTAATTTAAAGTAAATAAAAAAATAAAATATTTTTAAAACATTTTGGAAAAGAAAAAATAAATATGTTTTAATACAAAAATTCAACCAAGGCAAAAATAAATATGCTTTAATACGAAAATTCAACCCAATCTCAAATTAAAAAAATTATCATCACTCAATTTTTATACAATATAAAAACATTCATCAATTTATTTTCTTTTCAGCGCATGAAAAAAAATCAATAAGGAAAAAAAATATAAAAAGATAAAAAATAAAATTAAAAATATCTGGTGGCCCAACAAACCGAATAATGTTGGGTTATATTGAGATAAAAATAAATATGCTTTAATACAAAAATTCAACCCAATCTCAAATTAAAAAAAATTATCATCACTCAATTTTTATACAATATAAAAAAATTCATCAATTTATTTTCTTTTCAGCGTATGAAAAAAAATCAAAAAGAAAAAAAATATAAAAAGATAAAAAATAAAATTAAAAATATCTAGTGGCCCAGCAAAACCGAATAATGTTGGGTTATATTGAGATAATATTTTTTATTTTTTAAAATTTATTTTTTTATATCATCATATCAAATAATACAAAAATATTAAAAAAATATTAATTTAAAGTAAAGAAAAAAATAAAAAAAAATTAATTTTTTTTAAAAGAATTTGTGATACACAAAAACAAATATGCTTTAATCAGGGAATTCAACTCAACCTGAAATGAAAAACAATTATCATCACCCAATTTTTATACAATAAAAAAAAAATCACATCAATTTATTTTTTCTTTACACTATGAAAGAAAAAATTCAATAAGAAAAAAGAAAAAAATAAAAAGAGAAAAATAAAATTAAAAATATCTTACAAAAAATAAATTAAAATGAAAGAAATTAGTTGTCAGTGTATTAAATGTTACATTGCTACGTGCTATTCATGGTGCTACTATAAAAAACACTTTATTTAAAGATAATAATGGTTCAAATATATTCCGTGCTTTTAACCCAACACAAATATTTTTATATTTTAAAAAAATTATTATTAACTTACTATGGAGCGCGAGTGAATATGCTAGTTAGTATATTATTACATAATGAGTGTTTGTTAATTTGTTTTAATATATTGAGATAATATTTTTTATTTTTTAATATTAATTTTTTATATCATCATATCCAAATAATATGCAAACATTAAAAAATATTAATTTCAATTAAAAATTAAAAAAAATATATTTTATTTTAAATATTTTTACATTGCAAAAATAAACATGTTTTAATAAAAAAATTGAAGCAAACCTCAAATGAAAAAAAATATCATCACCCTATTTTTATGCAACATAAAAAATTTCTATCAACTTATTTCCTCTTTGCTATATATAAAAAAATAAAACAAAAAATTTAAAGAGTTAATAAAATAAAATTAAAAATATATGATGGTTCAATTATAATTAATAACATTAAGTTTGATTGATTGACAAATCTAAAATTAATAATCTAACTTAAAATTTATTAGTTTTACAACTACTTTTAGAGAGACTAAACATCTTCTAGAAGCAATTTGATATGACTTTCAAGGTATACCTAATAATCTAATAGGATTGAGTTTGACTATTAAAATAAATCAAATAACTTTTAATATAAAAAATAAATAAAAAAACAACACCTCAACATTATTTTTTAACTAAAAAACAAAAAAAATAATGCTTTTATACCATTATAATATTATTTATAATACAAATACTATATTTATCGTATAATCCATGGTGAAAAAATCATGTCAATAATATATACATATATTTTTTTCAAGTCCTTTTAAAATATATAATAATATTTCAAGTTTCAAACTAAAATCTCATATATATATATATATATAAAGCTTCCTTCCTCTCTCTTCAAGTGTCTGTGCACAGCCTCCCAAAACTTTCTCCTTAGTTCTCATCCATACGTTATCCTCAACTATGAACCAGTAGCATATACTAGGCCTCTTCGTTTCATTAGATTTCTCAGTTTTAAAGAATTACTTGTCTTCCCAAGCTCCAAAAAATCAATTCGCCATGAGTGCTGGAGCACATGTCTTGGTCTTTCCTTTTCCAGCTCAAGGCCACCTGATCCCTCTCCTAGACCTAGCCCATCATCTAGTTATCCGTGGCATAACCATTACCATCTTGGTGACCCCAAAAAACCTACCTATCTTGAACCCTCTCCTCTCCAAAAATTCAACAATCAATACCCTAGTCCTTCCTTTCCCTAATTACCCCTCAATCCCTTTTGGCATCGAAAATCTCAAGGACTTGCCTCCAAATATTCGTCTAACATCCATGATACATGCCCTTGGTGAACTCTACCAGCCTTTGCTCAGTTGGTTTAGATCCCACCCATCTCCACCTGTAGAAATAATCTCTGATATTTTCTTAGGGTGGACCCACCGCCTAGCTTGTCAGCTCGGCGTTCGCCGTTTCGTGTTCTCTCCCTCAGGAGCCATGGCATTAGCCACAATGTATTCACTTTGGCAAGAAATGCCCAGCGCCCCAAAAGACCAAAACGAATTGTTTTCGTTTTCCAAGATTCCACGTTGTCCAAAATACCCATGGTGGCAGATCTCGACGATTTATCGTAGCTACATGGAGGGAGATCCAGTTTCGGAATTCACCAAAGAAGGGATGCAAGCTAACATCGCGAGCTGGGGACTCATCGTTAACTCGTTCACTTTGCTAGAAGGGATTTATTTCGAGCATTTAAGAAAGCAATTGGGCCATGATCGTGTGTGGGCTGTTGGACCGATACTCCCTAAAAAAACGATAGATATGACCCCACCTGAGAGAGGTGGGACCAGTACTGTTTCGATGCATGATTTAAAGACGTGGCTTGACACGTGTGAAGATCATAAGGTTGTTTATGTCTGCTATGGGAGTCAAGTTCTTCTGACGAAAGATCAAATGGAGGCGGTAGCATCCGGATTGGAGAAGAGTGGAGTCCATTTTATATGGTGTGTGAAGCAGCCCAGTAAAGAACACGTGGGAGAAGGATATAGCATGATCCCATCAGGGTTTGAAGATCGTGTGGCTGGAAGGGGGCTTATCATAAGAGGATGGGCCCCGCAAGTTTGGATACTAAGTCACCGGGCTGTGGGGGCTTTCTTGACTCATTGTGGGTGGAACTCGATCCTTGAAGGGATAGTTGCGGGTGTGCCAATGTTAGCATGTCCCATGGGGGCTGACCAATTTGTGGGTGCTACTTTATTGGCTGAAGAGTTGAAGGTGGCTAAAAGGGTATGTGATGGCGCAAATGTAGTGTCTAAATCGGCTAATTTGGCACGAACGCTGATGGAATCAGTGAGTGATCAGAGCCGAGTTGAAAAGGAGAGAGCTAAAGAGCTACGTATGGCAGTACTTGATGCTATTAAAGAGGATGGGAGTTCGGACAAGAACTTGACTGCATTTGTGAAGCATGTAGTTGGGTTGGGGTCGGAGATTGACAAGGGATAAAACAGAGATAGGAACTTAAGTGTGTTTTTGTACACCCCTTTTATTTTATTGTGGTAAATAAAATTCGAAGCAATATTGATAATTTCCATGCATGATCTATACGGCTGATATATGTCCACATGTGTGAAGGTATTTTTTTTCCCTCATTTTTTTTTTCAAATTTAGCTGGAAAGATTGCATCCTAACAGAAATTCTAGTTTCGTGACTTAATATATACAGGTCAAGGTTTGACATCAACGCGACTAGAAAATAAAATGGTAGTGGTAATTACTTTAATACACACCAACACATAAATAGATTATAATTATGATCAAACATGAGGTTAGAATTTGTCAATTAGAAAATAAAAATAAAAAATAAAATATATCTTGATAAAAAAATTTACAAAGAAAAAGAAACAAAAGGTAAAGTAATAATGTCATGTTTGAGATGATGACGAGTAAGATAATAATTAATCTCAATATGCTTAGTTCACTCATGAAAAACCGGGTTGTAAACAATTTAGAACTCTGATTGTCATAATATATAAGAGTAGGATTAGAAAATGAAACTTCTGTATCAGCAAGTAATTAACGTAACTAAACAATCTCTTTGGTAGTAGATGCCATGACACGATATTCTGCTTCGGTGGATTATTAAGAAATAATAAATTGTTTCTTACTCTTTTAGGAAATAAAAGAATCACCTAAACTGATACAAAAACCGGTAACAAACTTGTAATTTGTGGGTTCACTACCATGATTAGCATCAGAACATGCACGCAACTCAAAGGAAGAGATAAATGAAAGTAAAAGACTCTAAAAAACTATGCCCCAAAGATATCGCAAAACATGAAGAACAACTATCAAGTGAACAGTAGTAGGAGAAGCAACAAACTGACTAACAACATGAACAACATATACAATATCTGAACGAGTAATGGTGAGATATACTAAGCTCTCAACAATAGTACGGTATAAAGTAGGATCTATCAAAATTAAATCATCAAAAAAAGAGTAACTTGTGTTAACCTCAATAAGAGTATCTATAGTCTTGTTATCAGTAAGTCTAGCCCGCTCAAGAATATTTGCAATATATTTTGACTGAGAAAGAAGGTAATCTTTAGGTGAGTATGTTACCTTAATACCTAGAAAATATAAAAGATAACTCT
The DNA here is from genome assembly GCF_000495115.2 of Populus euphratica. Classification (NCBI taxonomy): domain Eukaryota; kingdom Viridiplantae; phylum Streptophyta; class Magnoliopsida; order Malpighiales; family Salicaceae; genus Populus; species Populus euphratica. Next base: position 16,079 of record NW_011500986.1, on the reverse strand, counting down.
GTCTTCAAAACTGAAATATCATCAATGTTATCACTAGTAACAATCATGTCATCGACATATAAAGATAAAATAATACGACCTGCATTAATGCACTTAATAAAAAAAGCAGAATCATGATTATTAGAAACAAAGCCAAGAGACGAGATCATAATAGAGAATTTCTCAAATTAACCATGAGGTGCTTGTTTGAGACCATATAATACTTTCTTAAGCTTACAAACATATCTAGAGTTATGTGAAATACCATGATGGGGTGCCATATAAACTTTTTCTTGAAGATCTCCATTCAAGAAGATATTTTTAACATGATTGATTAATACTTAAAAGTGCATTTTTATCAAGGTTTTATATCATCATTTTGCACTTGAAGTATCAATAACTCCTTAACTAAAGCATGTTTTATAATAACATATCTAATAATATAAGATACCTTTAATTTGTGGTAAATGTTCATTTTAAATGCAGGCCTATCACATAAATGAAAGGATTGATTGATGAATTTAAGAACTGAAATTGAAAGGACAAAGAGATGGCCAAACTTAAAAAAGAGGCCGGTGCAGTCTAAACCAGAATACTATTCGGTAATTAGGTCATATCTGGAGTTGTAGATCTCAGATTTAGGTCTACTTTATATGGATGGAAAGGTAAGACATAGGCCTACAACTTTCATAGGATCCCAAGACTTAAAAAGGCTATTTTTAAATTCAAATTGTAGCAATAACAAAGAAGTCCAAATATGTCCTCCAGCCCGAGCACTATTCAGTATTTGACTCATATCTGGAGTTCTAGAAGTCCAAATGACCTCAATTTTTTACACAAGAAAGTTGAGATAATTTCTTACAACTTTCATTCAAGTAGTTCTAATTTTGACGTTATTCATGATGTTTTGGGCAGACAAGAGCAGATAAGGATTGTCACCAAGTCAAGAATTGGTCACCCACTCGTCAATTAGTCATCAAATTAATAGTTTTGAATTTTGGCCTATAAAAGGAGGCATTTCCCATACATTTAGGCATCTTGGTTTCCAGATCAAGATCATGCTCTTGCTTTCTCTCTTTGTATTTTTTGTAATGTTTATGCTTTGTTTTCATTAATATCAAGTTTATACCTTTCATTTCCTTTCATTTAATTAGTTAACTTTTATCTTATTTATGTTCTTATTTTGTTTATTTATTTATGTTTCTTTCATTATGTTTAGTTAAGTTTATTATGTCAAGGTGAAAAGGTTACACTAATGGTGTAAGAATAAGTATAGTGTAAACTTAATATGGACTTTAATGTTTGATACTAACATGTTTTGTATTTGTTATCTTGTTCATTCTTTAATACTTTGCTTGTTAAATGACTAATATAGATTTATGTTGTATAACACTTGGTATATCAAATGCTTGACACTTTCATAGCCCATACTGTATGGTATAACCGACACCTGAGCTATGAAAGAAACTTGATTTGTTGTTAACATAAGTTATAATCATGAATGCTTGACGAGATTTATAAATATTAGCATTAATTGAATAAGATAACTAATGTAATCATGTTAACAATTTGTAATTTGATTGGAACCTCTTTTGTGTATGGTTTCCAATTGAATAATAAAAGTTTATACTATACTTGTTTGACATACCATTAGTGGATCCTCTAACCTTGACATTTGTTATTATCATTGTTTAATCCTTGCGTTAATTTTTCATCTCAAAGTTCTCATTAACTTGTTTTTCTTCTTCTACTATTACTACTACTACTACTACTACTATTATTACTACTACTTGACACGACTAAAAGATTGATGTCCTCTCCCAAGTGCAGGAGTGTCGAAGTAATAAATAACCCGGTAAGACCAAGGTCGAATGATATAGAGGTTAATTCTACAAATTATAGACAACAATTATAAACAACAACAATAGTAACAATAACAACAACAATAATAAAAGTAATAACAACAATAATAATAATAGTAGTAGTAGTAATAATAATAATAATAATAATAATAAAGAAAAAGAAGGAGAAGAAGAAGAAGATGATGAGAACTTTGAGATGAAATATTAATGTAAGGATTAAACAATGATAATAACAAATGTCAAGGTTAGAGGTTCCACTAATGGTATGTCAAACAAGTATAATATAAACTCTTATTATTCAATTAGAAACCACACATAAAGGAGGTTCTAATCTGATTATAGATTGTTAAGATGATTACATTAGTCATTTTATTTGATTAATACTAATACTTGTAAATCTCGTCAAGCATTCATGATTATAACTTATGTTAACAACAAATCAAGTTCCTTTCATAGCTCAGGTGTCAGTTATACCATACAATATGGGCTATGAAAGTGCCAAGCATTTGTTATACCAGGTGTTATACAACATAAATCAAGATTAGTCATTTAATAAGCAAAGTATTAAAGAGTGAACAAGATAACAAATACAAAACATGTTAGTATCAAACATTAAAGTCCATATTAAGATTACATTATACTTATTCTTACACCATTAGTGTAACCTTTTCACCTTGACATAATAAACTTAGCTAAATATAATGAAAGAAAGAAAAATAAATAAATAAAATAAAAACATAAATAAGATAAGAGTTAACTAAGTAAAGGAAAGGAAATGAAAGGCATAAACTTGATATTAATGAAAGCAAAACATAAACATTACAAAAAATAAAAAGAGAGAAAGCAAGAGCATGATTTTGATTTGGAAACCAAGATGTCTAAATGCATTGCAAATGCCTCCTTTTATAGGCTAAAATTAGAAACTATTGATTTGATGACTAATTGATGAGTGGGTGACCAACTCTTGACTTGGTGACAATCCTTATCTTCTCTTGTCTGCCCAAAACATCATTGATAACATCTTCTCTTGTCTGCCCAAAACGTCATTGATAACATCAAAATTGGAGCCACTTAAAAACATGAAAGTTGTAGGAAATTGTCTCATCTTTCTTGTGTAAACAATTCAGGTCATTTTGACTTCTAGAACTCCAGATATAGGCCAAACACTAAACAATGCTCGACCTGGAAGACATATTCATACTTCTTTGTTGTTGCTACAATTTGGACTTGAAAATGACCTTTTTAGATCTTGGGTTCCATATAAAAGTTTTAGGTGATTAGTACTTAAAAGTGTATTTTTATCAAGGTTTTATATAATCATTTTGCACTTGAAGTATCAATAACTCTTTAACTAAAACATATTTTATAATAATATAAGATACCTTTAATTTGTGGTAAATGTTCATTTTAAATACAGACCTATCACATAAATGAAAGGATTGATTGATGAATTTAAGAACTAAAATTGAAAGGACAAAGAGATGACCGAACTTAGAAAAGAGATGTCGGTGGTGCAATCCAAACCGGAACACTATTTGGCAATTGGGTCATATTTGGAGCTGTAGATCTCAGATTTTGGTCTACTTTATATGGATGGAAAGGTAAGACATAGGCCTACAACTTTCATATAGAGCCTAAGATCTAAAAAGACTATTTTCAAGTCCAAATTGTAGCAACAACAAAGAAGTCTGAATCTATCTTCCAACCCAAGCACTGTTCAGTTTTTGGCCCATATATGGAGTTCTAGAAGTCCAAATGAGCTGAATTCTTTACACAAGAAAGCTGAGATAATTTTCCACAACTTTCATGTTTTCAAGTGGCTCTAATTTTGACATTATCAATGATGTTTTGGGCAGACAAGAAAAGATAAGGATTGTCACCGAGTCAAGAGTTGGTCACCCACTCATCAATTAGTCATCAAATTAATAGTTCCCAATTTTGGCCTATAAAAGGAGGCATTTGCCATGCATTTAGGCATATTGGTTTCTAGATCAAGATCATGCTCTTGCTTTCTCTCTTTGTATTTTTTTGTAATGTTTATGCTTTGCTTTCATTAATATCAAGTTTATGCCTTTCATTTCCTTTCATTTACTTAGTTAACTTTTATCTTATTTATGTTCTTATTTTGTTTATTTATTTTTCTTTCTTTCATTATGTATAGCTAAGTTTATTATGTCAAGGTGAAAAGGTTACACTAACGGTGTAAGAATAAGTATAGTGTAAACTTAATATGGACTTTAATGTTTGATACTAACATGTTTTGTATTTGTTATCTTGTTCACTCTTTAATACTTTGCTTGTTAAATGACTAATCTTGATTTATGTTGTATAGCACTTGGTACAACAAATGCTTGGCACTTTCACAGCCCATAATGTATGGTATAACCGACACCTGAGCTATGAAAGGAACTTGATTTGATGTTAACATAAGTTATAATCATGAATGCTTGACGAGATTTACAAGTATTAGCATTAATTGAATAAGATGACTAATGTAATCATGTTAACAATCTATAATCTAATTGGAACCTCCTTTGTGTTGTGTTTCCAATTGAATAATAAGAGTTTATACTATACTTGTTTGGCATACCATTAGTGGATCCTGTAACCTTGACATTTGTTATTATCATTGTTTAATCATTACATTAATATTTCTTCTCAAATTTCTCATCATCTTCTTCTTCTTCTCCTTCTTTTCTTTATTATTATTATTGTTATTATTATTACTACTACTATTATTATTATTGTTGTTATTACTATTATTATTGTTGTTGTTCTTGTTGTTGTTATTATTATTATTGTTGTTATTACTATTATTATTGTTGTTGTTATTGTTACTATTGTTGTTGTTTATAATTGTTGTCTATAATTTGTTTATAAAACCTTGATAAAAATACACTTTTAAGTATCAATCATTCACTTTTTAATACTTTGCTTGTTAAATGACTAATCTTGATTTATGTTGTATAACACTTGGTACAACAAATGCTTGACACTTTCATAGCCCATACTGTATGGTATAACCGACACCTGAGCTATGAAAGGAACTTGATTTGCTGTTAACATAAGTTATAATCATGAATGGTGGATGAGATTTACAAGTATTAGCATTAATCGAATAAGATGACTAATGTAATTATGTTAACAATCTATAATCTGATTGGAGTCTCCTTTGTGTGTGGTTTCCAATTGAATAATAAGAGTCTATACTATACTTGTTTGACATACCATTAGTGGAACCTCTAACCTTGACATTTGTTATTATCATTGTTTAATCCTTACATTAATATTCCATCTCAAAGTTCTTATCATCTTCTTCTTCTCCTCCTTCTTTTTCTTTATTATTATTATTATTATTATTCTTGTTGTTGTTGTTGTATTATTGCTATTTATAATTTGTACAATTAACCTCCTTGTGGTTCGACCTCGGTCTTGCCAGGTTATTTATTACTTCGACACTCCTGCACTTGAGAGAAGATATTAATCTTTTTGTCGTGTCAACCTTGCTTTGTGGAATTTACAAATTGTTTTTCTATTTTAGCGCTTTGATTACTAGGGACTAGTAATAAGCTGGTTGGGGGATGTGATTAGTACTTAAAAGTGTATTTTTATCAAGGTTTTATATCATCATTTTGCACTTGAAGTATCAATAACTCCTTAACCAAAGCATGTTTTATAATAAAATAAGATACCTTTAATTTGTGGTAAATGTTCATTTTAAATGCAGGCCTATCACATAAATGAAAGGATTGATTGATGAATTTAAGAACTGAAATTGAAAGAACAAAGAGATGACCAAACTTGGAAAAGAGATGTCAGCGTAATCCAAACTGGAACACTTTTCGGTAATTGGGTCATATTTGGAGCTGTAGATCTCAGATGTTGGTCTACTTTATATGGATGGAAAGGTAAGACATAGGCCTACAACTTTCATATAGAGCCCAAATCTAAAAAGACCATTTTCAAGTCCAAATTGTAGCAACAACAAAGAAGTCTGAATCTGTCTTCCAGCCCGAACACTGTTTAGTGTTTGACCCATATCTGGAGTTCTAGAAGTCCAAATGAGCTGAATGTTTTACACAAGAAAGCTGAGACAATTTCCTACAACTTTTATATTTCGAGTGGGTTTAATGTTGACATTAGCAATGATGTTTTGGGAAGACAAGAGAAGAGAAAGATTGTCACCAAGTTAAGAGTTGGTCACCCACTCATCAATTAGTCATCAAATCAATAGTTCTCAATTTTATCCTATAAAAGGAGGCATTTGCCATGCATTTAGGTATTTTGGTTTCCAGATCAAGATCATGTTATTGCTTTCTCACTTTATATTTTTTGTAATGTTTATGCCTTGCTTTCATTAATATCAAGTTTATGCCTTTCATTTCCTTTCATTTACTTCGTTAAACTCTTATCTTATTTATGTTCTTATTTTGTTTATTTATTTATTTTTCTTTCATTATGTTTAGCTAAGTTTATTATGTCAAGGTGAAAAGGTTACACTAATGGTGTAAGAATAAGTATTGTGTAAACTTAATATGGACTTTAATGTTTGACACTAACATGTTTTGTATTTGTTATCTTGTTCACTTTTTAATACTTTGCTAGTTAAATGATTAATTTTGATTTATGTTGTATAACACTTGGTACAACAAATGCTTGGCACTTTTATAACTTATACTGTATGGTATAACCAACACCTGAGCTATGAAATGAACTTGATTTGTTGTTAACATAAGTTATAATCATGAATGCTTGACGAGATTTATAAGTATTAGTATTAATCGAATAAGATGACTAATGTAATCATGTTAACAATCTATAATCTGATTGGAACCTCCTTTGTGTGTGGTTTCCAATTGAATAATAAGAGTTTATACTATACTTGTTTAACATACCATTAGTGGATCTTGTAACCTTGACATTTGTTATTATCATTGTTTAATCCTTACATTAATATTTCATCTCAAAGTTTTCATTTTCTTCTTCTTCTCCTTCTTTTTCTTTATTATTATTATTATTATTATTATTATTATTATTGTTGTTGTTGTTGTTGTTGTTATTATTATTATTGTTATAACTATTATTATTGTTGTTGTTGTTGTTGTTGTTATTATTGGTATGGTATTATTGTTATTTATAATTTGTACAATTAACCTCTTTGTGGTTCGACCCCGGTTTTGCGGGGTTATTTATTACTTCGACACTCCTGCACTTAGGAGAAGACATCAATCTTTTAGTCGTGTCAGTAGGCCTATGTCTTACCTTTCCATACATATGAAGTAGACCTAAATCTGAGATCTACAACTCTAGATATGACCCAATTACTGAACAATATTCCAGTTTGGAGTGCATAAGCATCTCTTTTCTAAGTTTGGTCATCTCTTTGTCCTTTCAATTTCAGTTCTTAAATTCATCAATCAATCCTTTCATTTATGTGATAGACTTGTATTTAAAATGAACATTTACCATAAATTAAAGGTATCTTATATTATTAGATATATTATTATAAAACATGCTTTAGTTAAGGAGTTATTGATACTTCAAGTGCAAAATGATGACATAAAACCTTGTTAAAAAATATACTTTTAAGTACTAATCACACCCCCCAACCAGTTTATTACTAGTCTCTAGTAATCAAAGCATTAAAATAGAATAATAATTTAAAAATTCCACAAAGCAAGATATTTATCATTCAACCTCTATTAATCTATCCAGATAAACAAACTTGCATTAAATTTATATATCTGCTCAATACCTCTTAACAAGATATTAATAAACTTTTCTTTTGTCCTCAATATATCAACATATAATTATAAGGCTTTTCTTGGAAGAAAACAAAATTTTTGTTCTAATGCTTAAGGTTAATTTCCTTGGGTTGGGATTATTATTATTTTTTCTTCTTGTTTTTTTTTAATATATATACATATAACTTAAAACACCATGCATTTTTAACCCATGTTACGAGCTTTTGGCTAATGACTCCTAGACTAGTTGGTCTTAGGGTATTAGGTGTTAAAGCACCTCTTCAGGCTTAATTGTTTAGGTTAGGTAGGCTACGAAACCAAATTTATTTATATTTTTATTATCATCATTTATTTTTTTGGCTTTTTTTTGTTTTTATTTCAAATTATATACTATCCCTTTCCCTTAGTTGTTACCTTTAACAAAAGAACATAAATAATATAATAATCCAATATGCAACCCACAATCATATGTTAAAGTGTGTGTGTAAATTAAAGTTTAAGAATAGATGTTAAATGAGTATATGAGCAGAATTAAGTGATAACAATGCGAGAGTTTATAAACCTGAATATTTAAAGAAGTATTATGATAGACCTTATTAAGAATGATTACTAAGATGCGTCTCAAGAGTCATAAAAAGATCTCTTTTACTCTGCCATCATAGTAACAATAATTTTGCACATGTTTTATGAAATAGAAAACACATTTAGTGTTTTTTTTTAGCTACTACCCTCTCCCCCCAACCAAAACGAGACATTGTCCTCAATGTTCTAAGGTAGAAAGATAGAGTATAGAAGATATCATCTGAAATAACAAACACTAACAAACCTGAAACACAATGAAACAAATATAAGAAACAACAAAACACAATAATAAAACCAAAAGACACAAAGATTCACAAATGAAGGCTCAAATCTAATTTAAGATTTTTACGGCTTTCCTTAGATGACCAATTTATGTGACTTATGGAGGGATCAATCACAGGAATGAAAGATTGTAGTTGGTCAATCAATTGTTCATCAGTAGCAGCAGAGATTATGATTTGTGGTGCAGAAGATGTTAGAAATTCCTGTTTCACAGCATGATTAAGAAAAGACAACAACTTATTATAATAACCATTAACATTTAACACACATATGGGTTTATGGTGAATGTGCAGTTGGGGCCAAGAGGAAATATGAAAGATCTCTTCCAATGTGCCTAGACCACCTGGTAAGGCAATGAAGGCATCGACATGGTTAAACATTGCATTCATTCGAGTTGTCATTGTGGAGACCTGAAGTTCCTCTCCAATTGTTTTTCCAATGATGTTCCCTTGTCCTAAAGCTTCGAGGACGACCCTCAAAGCTTGACTACCTCCTAAAAACGCAGCTATTAACACACCTCCGATTAACCTAAGACTACCTCCCCCATACACTAAATGAACCTTTCTGTCAGCTAGCACCTGACCAAGATGATTTGCTGATTCTAAAAACTCCTTTTCTTTCCCAGGACTAGATCCACAAAAAACACAAATACTTTTTATTTGATGACTTGAGGAACTTGCCATTTCTACACACTTCTGACAAAAGATTCACATGAACATTTTTGGTGCGTTTTTCATTCGTGATTTCTTTCACAGAATAAATCATTTGCAAATCTTCAGATTCATCCAACTCATTTTTACTTAAATTAGATTCAAGTTGATCATAAACTAATTCTTCAATATGATCTACTTCTTGTAAATCATTATCATCTTTAGGTTGCTTACAAATGTTGAAAATATTCATCTCCAATGTCATGTTTCCAAATGATAGCTTCACCAGTCCATTCCTACAATTAATCAATGCATTAAAAGTTGCAAGAAACTGACGTCCTAAAATAACAAGAAATGAATTACATGCTTCAACAGGTTGTGTGTCCAAGACAACAAAATCCATAAGATAAATGAATTTATCAACTTGTACTAACATATCTTCGACTATTCCTCCAGGCACTTTTACAGATCTATCAGCAAGTAAAAGAGTTATAGAAGTTGATTTTAACTCACCTAGATTGAGACTTTACAAAACTGAATGTGGAAGTAAATTCACACTAGCTCTAAGATCAAGTAAGGCTCTTTTAATTTAATGCTCTCCAATAAAGCAAGAAATTATAGGACAACCAAGGTCTTTATATTTCAAAACATAATTGTTCTGAAGAATGACACTTACTTGTTCGGCTAAAAAGGCTTTCTTTTTCACATTCAGTTTCCTCTTCACAATGTAGAGATCTTTCAAAAATTTAGCATAAGAAGGAACCTTTTAATAGCATCCAGCAAATGTATATTGATCCTTACCTATTTGAAAGTTTCAAAGATTTTAGAGTTGTGATTGATTTTTCTTTGTTTGATTATGACATGAGGAAATGGAAGTGCTAGTGGGGAATCAGTCTTTTCTTAGCAAATTTTAGATTCAACCCCTTCCTTACCCTCAATGATTGACTCATCATCTTTCTCATAAGTTTTAAGAGTGGGTTTTTCAATAACCTTACCACTGCGAAGAGTAGTGACTAATTTAACATGATCCATGTGATGACTTCTGGAACTACTTGCATTTGCATTGTATTGCCCCTTGGGATTTTATTGTGGTTGAGATGAAAACTTACCTTTCTCTTAGAAACTGAGAGCAGATGTTAATTTTGCAAGAGTATGTTTAAAATCTGTCATGTTTTGAGCAAGCTGAGTATTGATTGTCTCTTGCTTTTCAATGAATGCATGCAATGTTTCCTTAAGATTTCTTCTAGAAGGTGGAGCATAAGGAGGTGCATATGCGTGAGAATTTTTGAAATTGTGGTGTGCTTGAAATGGTAGTTGTGAAGTTTGTATATTGTTATTATCACTCTTCCAACTGAAATTTGGGTGATTTCTCCAACGAGGGTTGTATGTTTGTGAGTATGGCTTGTGATTGGCCCTTTGAAAACTATTTAAAGCATGAGCTTGTTCACGGAGACATTCCTTAAAAGAAGGCAAGGTTGGACAGTTACTGGTTGAGTGTTCATTTGTTTCACATATTTGACACATAATGTTTTCAACAGATTTTAATTGACCACTCTTTTTCAATTCTAGTGCCTCAACTTTTCTAGCTAAAGATGCAAACTTGGCTTGAAGGTCATGATCTTTCCTAAGGTTGTACATACCTCCACTAGATGTATGAGGTTGAGTTTTACTCGGTACCTCATAAGTACCCGCGGTGTCCTAATTTTGAGCATTTTCAGCTAACAAGTCTAAGTACTCCATTGCTTCATCAGGGTCTTTATCTTTAAAAGTTCCATTGCACATCAATTCAACCATTTGCCTATCTCTAAGTGTTGCATTTCATCCCAAGCACGAATGGATCCTTGTTTCAAATTTTGTAGCCATGTTTTAGCTTTATCTTTTAATGAAAAAGGAAAAAGCTTTAATTTGATGATGTTCATGCTACAATTTGAATCATTATAGGTGTTACAGACCTCAAATTCACTTAAATGCAAGTATGGATTTTCCAATTCTAAGCCATGAAAAAAAGGTAAAAGTTGAATAATGCCTGACTTAAAATTAAAATGAGATACACCAGGAGGAAAAACTATGCATGATGGTGCACTTGTTCTTATTGGATTCATGTGGTCTCTAAGTGTTCTAACACGGTTATTCTCATTATGAAGTGATTGATTATCTTCTTCGACCATATTTTTTGAAAATGATGAGGATACCCTATAAAGTCTACCACTTGATGTACATGACTACACTTTCATGCACGTGTAGGAATACAATAAAAGAAAGAAGAAAACAAGAGAAGAAAAAACAAGAGAAAAGAAACAAAGTTATATATAAGAAAAGTGAAAAGAGAAAATAAAATAAATACTATAATTTGTACAAGAACTTACCTCCCCGGCAATGGTGCCAAAAACTTGACACAATCGAAAGATTGATGTCTTCTCCCAAGTGCAGGATTGTCGAAGTAATAAATAACCCGACAAGACTGGGGTCGAACCACAGGGAGGTTAATTGTACAAATTATGACAATAATTATAAACAACAACCATAGTAACAACAACAACAATAACAATAATTATAATAGTAGTAGTAGTAGTATTAATATTAGTATTAGTAGTGATTAGTACTTAAAAGTATGTATTTTATCAAGGTTTTATGTCATCATTTTGCATTTGAAGTATCAATAACTCCTTAACTAAAGCATGTGTTATAATAATATATCTAATAATATAAGATACCTTTAATTTGTGATAAATGTTCATTTTAAATACAGGCCTATCACATAAATGAAAGGATTGATTGATGAATTTAAGAACTGAAATTGAAAGGACAAGAACTTAAATTGCAAGGATAAATAGATGACCAAACCTAGAAAAGAGATGTCGGTGCAATCCAAATCAAAATACTGTTCGGTAATTGGGTCATATCTGGAGCTGTAGATCTCAGATTTAGGTCTACTTCATATGGATGGAAAGGTAAGACATAGGCCTACAACTTTCATATGGAGCCCAAGACTTAAAAAGGCCATTTTCAAGTCCAAATTATAGCAACAACAAAAAAGTATGAATCTGTCTTCCAGCCTGAGCATTGTTCAGTGTTTGGCCCATATTTGGAGTTCTGGAAGTCTAAATGACCCGAATGTTTTATACAAGAATGTTGGGATAGGTATCGAGAGTTGCTTAGTACTTGCCCTCATCATGGGTTTGAAACATGGAGATTGGTTTCACATTTTTATGAAGGGTTAACACCTAAAGATAGGCAAATGGTTGAATTGATGTGTAATGGAACTTTTAAAGATAAAAACCCTGATCAAGCAATGGAGTACTTAGACTTGTTAGCTGAAAATGCTCAAAATTGGGACACTGCGGGTACTTATGAGGCACCGAGTAAAACTCAACCTCATACATCTAATGGAGGTATGCACAACCTTAGGGAAGATCATGACCTTCAAGCCAAGTTTGCATCTTTAGCTAGAAAAGTTGAGGTACTAGAATTGAAAAAGAGTAGTCAATTAAAATCTGTTAAAAACATTATGTGTCAAATATGTGAAACAAATGAACACTCAACCAGTAACTGTCCAACCGTGCCTTCGTTTAAGGAATGTCTCCGTGAACAAGCTCATGCTTTAAATAGTTTTCAAAGGGCTAACCACAATCCATACTCGCAAACATACAACCCTAGTTGGAGAAATCAACCAAATTTCAGTTGGAAGAGTGATAATAACAATATACAAACTTCACAACCACCATTTCAAGTACACCACAATTTCCAAAATTCTCATGGATATGTACCTCCTTATGCTCCACCTCCTAAAAGAAATCTTGAGGAAACATTGCATGCATTCATTGAAAAGCAAGAGACAATCAATAATCAACTTGCTCAAAATATGACAGATTTTAAAGATACTCTTGTAAAATTGACATTTGCTCTCAGTTTTTAAGAGAAAGGTAAGTTTCCATCTCAACCACAATAAAATCCTAAGGGGCAATACAATGCAAATGCAAGTAGTTCCAGAAGCCAACACATGGATCAAGGTAAATTAGTCAATACTCTTCGCAATGGTAAGGTTATTGAAAAACCCACTCTTAAAACTTATGAGAAAGATGATGAGTCAATCACTGAGGGTAAGGAAGGGGTTGAATCTGAAATTTGCTAAGAAAATACTGATTCCCCACTAGCACTTCCATTTTCTCATGTCATGACCAAACAAAGGAAAGTCAATCGCAACTGTAAAATCTTTGAAACTTTCAAACAAGTAAGGATCAATATACATTTACTGGATGCTATTAAACATGTTCCTTCTTATGCTAAAATTTTGAAAGATCTATGCATTGTGAAGAGGAAACTGAATGTGAAAAAGAAAGTCTTTTTAGCCGAACAAGTAAGTGCCATTCTTCAAAATAATAATGCTTTGAAATATAAAGATTCTGGTTGTTCTACAATTTCTTGCTTTATTGGAGAGCATAAAATTAAAAGAGCCGTACTTGATTTTGGAGCTAATGTGAATTTACTTCCACATTCAGTTTTGTAAAGTCTCAATCTAGGTGAGTTAAAACTAACTTCTATAACTCTTTTACTTGCTGATAGATCTATAAAGGTGCTTAGAGGAATAATTGAAGATGTGTTAGTACAAGTCGATAAATTCATTTTTCCTATGGATTTTATTGTCTTGGACACACAACCTGTTGAAGCAAGTAATTCATTTTCTGTTATTTTAGGATGTCCATTTCTTATAACTTCTAATGTATTGATTAATTATAGGAATATATAGATGAAGCTATCTTTTGGAAACATGACATTGGAGATGAATATTTTTAACATTTACAAACAACCTGGAGATGATAATGATTCACATGAAGTAGATCTTATTGATGAATTAGTTTATGATCAATTTGAATCTATCGTGAGTAAAATAGAGTTTGATGAATTTGAAGATGTGCAAATGATTAATTCTCAGGAAGAAATCACATATGAAAAAGGCACCGAAAATGTTGATGCAGATCTAATATCAAAAGTGACTACAAAATCGACATCTGACATCACACCAATCGATGATTACTTTCCTAATGAATCCTTACTTTCTCTTAGTCCAATGCCTTGGTATGATAAAAATATCAATTTTCTTGCTTTAGGAGATTTGCCAACTGATTGGAGTACCCAAGATAAAAAAAAAAATTAAACAAAGTGAAGAACTTTTATTGGGATGACCCTAACTTATTCAAATATTATCCTAATCAAATATTTCAAAGATGCATTCCTGACAATGAGGTAAGTAGTGTCATTCAACTTTGTCATTTTGAAGCATGTGGGAGTTATTTCTCATAAAAAAAGACAGCTGCAAAAATCTTTCATAATGGATTTTATTGGCCCACCATGTTCAAGGACATGCATGCATTCTGCAAAACTTGTGAAAATTGTTGAAAAGTTGATACTGGTCAAAAAGTTTTCTTTTATAATTCTTAACTCCATCTATTCCCTAAAGAGATAAGATCAAGATAAGTTTTCTCATAAGATCATTGATTGATGAATTTAAGAACTGAAATTGAAACGACAAAGAGATGGCCAAACTTAGAAAAGAGTTGTCGGTGCAATCCAAACTGGAACACTTTTCGGTAATTAGGTCATATCTAGAGCATTAGATCTCAAATTTAGCTCTACTTTATATGGATGGAAAGGTAAGACAAAGGCGTACAACTTTCATAGGGAGCCCAAGACTTAAAAAGGCCATTTTCAAGTCCAAATTATAACAACATCAAAGAAGTCCGAATCTATCTTCCAACCCGAGCACTGTTCAGTGTTTAGCCCATATCTGGAGTTCTAGAAGTCCAAATGACCTGAAGGTTTTACACAAGAAAGCTAAGACAATTTCCTACAACCTCTGTATTTCAAGTGGCTCCAATTTTAACGTTATCAATGATGTTTTGGGCAGACAAGAGAAGATAAGGATTGTCACCAAGTCAAGAGTTGGTCACCCACTCATCAATTAGTCATCAAATCAATAGTTTCCAAATTTGGCCTATTAAAAAAGGCATTTGCCATGCATTTAGGCATCTTGGTTTCCAAATCAAGATCATGCTCTTGCTTTCTCTCTTTGTATTTTTTGTAATGTTTATGCTTTGCTTTCATTAATATCAAGTTTATGCCTTTCGTTTCCTTTCATTTACTTAGTTAACTTTTATCTTATTTATATTCTTATTTTGTGTATTTATTTTTCTTTCTTTCATTACGTCTAGCTAAGTTTATAACTTCCAGGTGAAAAGGTTACACTAATGGTGTAAAAATAAATATAGTGTAAACTTATTATGGACTTTATGTTTGCTACTAACATGTTTTGTATTTGTTATCTTGTTCACTGACACGACTAAAAGATTGATGTGTTCTCCTAAGTACAGGAGTGTCGAAGTAATGAATAACCTGACAAGACCGGGGTCGAACCACATGGAGGTTAATTGTATAAATTATAAATGACAATTATAAACAACAACAATAGTAATCACAACAACAACAATACTAATAGAAAAAGTAGTAGTAGTAGTAGTAGTAAAGAAAGAGATAGAAAAGAAGAAAAAGAAGATGAGAACTTTGAGATGGAATATCAATGTAAGGATTAAACAATGATAATAACAAATGTCAAGGTTAGAGGTTCCACTAATGGTATGTCACACAAGTATAGTATAAACTCTTATTATTCAATTGGAAACCACACACAAAGGAGGTTCCAATCAGATTACAAATTGTTAACATGATTACATTAGTCATCTTATTCGATTAATGCTAATACTTATAAATCTCGTCGAGCATTCATGATTATAACTTATGTTAACAACAAATCAAGTTCCTTTCATAGCTCAAAACGTCAAAATTGATAACGTCAAAATTAGAGCCACTTGAAAACATGAAAGTTATAGGAAATCATCTCAGCTTTCTTATGTAAAACAGTTAGATCACTTCGACTTCTAGAACTCAAGATATGGCCCAAATACTGAATAGTGTTTGGGCTGGAA
>NW_011500979.1:60294-69429 GCF_000495115.2 Populus euphratica | reverse complement strand
TCATAACAGTACCTAGTTATAATTTTCAAGCTTCAAATTCTTTTTGATAGGTTGAAAATTATTTGAATGGAAATTTTGATGGCAGCGATGTATTGTACAAACATATGCTAAGAGTGTCTGGCCATGTTCTGAGAGATAAAAGCCACTACTTCTTTTTCCACTTGTGATCTCCAGTAGTATAACACCAAAGCTGAAGACATCTGATTTCACTGAGAAGAGCCCTCCCATTGCGTACTCCGGAGCCATATACCCGCTGTTTCGTGCGTAAGACGTACTTTTAATAAGTTACAAGAATTTAGGACTAAAATCATCACCAAACTAGAAAAAGAAATTAGAGTTAAAAAAAAAAATTAAAAGAGGGCTTACAATGTTCCTACTACTCTTCTAGTGTTAGCTTTGTTCTGGTTTTCGCAGAAAATTCTAGCCATGCCAAAGTCTGATATCTTGGCAACCATTTCATGGTCTAGTAGCACATTGCTAGGTTTCAAATCCCGGTGAATGATTCTAAGCCGGGAATCCTCGTGCAGGTAAAGAAGTCCTCTAGCAATCCCACCAGCTATGTTGTAACATGTATCCCAATCAAGAAGTGCGCGTCTTTCGGCATCTGAAATTTGAATAAGAAGAAACTTCAGCCTCTTGCATCGTTTAATTGTTGAAAATGTAATATTTAAGAATTCAAAGGCAAGCTAAATGGAAGGAACAGACCAAAGATAAAGATATCAAGGCTTTTGTTATGCATGAATTCATATATGAGCAGCTTTTCATCTCCTTCTATGCCACATCCCAATAGCCTCACAAGGTTTCGGTGCTGTAATTTTGCAATTACTTTGACTTCATTCTTGAACTCCTCTAAGCCTTGCCATGACTTCCTTGACAGCCTTTTAACAGCTATTTCTTTCCCATCTGGTAACACACCCTGAAACAAATTTGCGACGAGGCAAATTTTATCAACTGAAGCAATCTTAAGCCATGGCAAACTGAACAAAAAACTCGGTTTTCCTAGAGGGATGGATTGGAAAGACATACTCCTGAATCTCAGTGGATTATGACAGCACACCTTTACCACTTACCTTATAAACAGTGCCAAACCCACCTTGTCCAAGCTTATTTGAATCGGAGAAGTTGTCTGTAGCTGCTCTGATAGTAGTCAAGTCCATGAAAGGCAGGTCCTCAGAACTTACCAACTGACCTTCATCTGTCATTGTGACCCCTCTTGGACAGGCCAATTCCTGTAGTAATGCTAGGTGACTTCTTTCCACGCCTGACAAAGAATCGGAGTTTTACTCTTTTGTAGTTCTGATATCAATTTAGCCTAACAATCTGCTGATCGCTTAGTTAATTTACCTCTTTGTTGTCGTCTTTCTTTCAGCAGACATACAATGCAAGACCCAATGACAATTACAATCACCACTACAGGAGCACATGCAGCAAATGCCACTATCCCAATCTTCCAATTACTTCCTGCCATGCAAAGCAGAGAATTGCATAAGATTCAATTGATGTAGAAAAATATTTAATCTCCAAAAATAATAAACTAAGATTGTGGACAATCTTGCGCTACATGTTATCCGTCATGGGCAAGAATTAATAATAACCATATCAGTCATTCATGCTAGACATGATTACTTTTTTCGCTCACAGATTTTCAGCAAAAAAAATTTATGTTCACTAACCTTTAGGATTCGGATATGTTAACAAGTAACTCGAGGCATTGTAATATTTGTACAGCTCAAATCTCACATGGCAATTCCTGCTAACAATAATTCCACCTTGCCGTGACGAACAGCATCCTTTGAGTTCAGCCAAAGCAGTTGTCAAACATGTTTGACAATCATCTGCTATGATATCTCGTGTGCACTGTGCATGAGCATATACGGTTTCCCTTCTAAATTTGATTGACCCAGTTGCAAACATGTGCTTGGAAGGATTGACAGCGGCCTCAGTTGACAGTTTAGTCATTAAGTAGATTAGAACATCAGAGAACTGTTTTGGATCTGATAGAAATTTCGCCTGAGAATCGCAGTCTGGATACTTCCCTGTATAAACATACAAGGAAGTCATATTCTGAAACGAGTAGTGAACTTGGCAAAGTTCATACCATATGATTGCATCTTTATAATTTCTACAATCATTAAAGATTTCTTGGCTTGCCTTCTCCACACAAGCCTGACAAGAACTTGAGTTGACATCACCTCTGCACAGTGCTTGGCCATAGACCTTGGCAGGGGGTTCTCCAACAGAGGTGTAGTTAAAACCTGTTAATGAAGTGATGGAAGGCAAGGTCTCAAGAAGATGCTTGAGGTTGCTCTCAAATGGACTGTTGAGAGTGTAGTTGCTTGTGTTATCGGAGCAAGATGTAACAAGATGGTCTGCAACAGTAATGGCTGGGAGAGCTGAAAACGGTATGATCAGCAAAAACATGACTAAATTTACATCTATGGTTGTCATCAGGATCATTTTGGAGCAAATTTAACGGGGAAAAAAAGGGCGGCTTGGAAAGTCGCTTGAAACCATGTGGAGTAATGGGACTATTAAAGTTGTAGAGGTGATCATGGGGAGAGAATAATCATCTCTGAGAATACATTTTACTTTGTCAATTAAAAATGACCGGCCTGAGCATTGACTTAATTGATTGACCAAGAATAAATTGGCATTCAAATGAAAATTTTCTAGATATGACTTTTATATGAATCCTGCCGAGTCTTCTATTTGCTAAGTTCAAATACATGGGCCTTTTCCGAGTATAGTTCAGTGTATACTTGTTATTGTTTTGTTTTGTTAAAAAAATATTAAATCATATATTAAAATTTCACCAATTAATTTTAAAGTTGAAATAATTCTTTGATAATATATAAAAAATTTATTGACTAATTAATTATAAGTTTGAGTTTCACTATTTATATTTTATTTGATAAAATTAAATACAAACATAATAATCTAATACTAACCAATGGAGAAAAGAGCACGGAATTTGGTTTTATTAAAAAACTTTAAAAAATAAAGTATATATTTTAATTTCATCTAAAATCTTTGGTTTGTTTCAATTAGATCTTATATCTTTTATTTTTATTCCGTTTTATCCCCGTATCTTTCATTTTTGTTCCAATTTCTCCCTCCCTTGTTTCTGTCAGGTGTGTGGATTTTAATTGTATTATTAAAAATCACAATATCATTAAAGAAGTAAAGAAATAAAATTAAATAATTGAAATTAACAGAGATGAAAAAGAAAATCAGTAAAAAATATATTTGTTTATTAGAACAAATATGATAAAATTTATTTAACTCTCTCTTTTAATTTTCTTCATCAAAACATTCCCCATTCTGATCTATCTCCATCATCAGTTCTCTTTCTTTCTTTGATGTTTTCATCAAGGAGCAGCTTTGATTTGTCAAAACATTATGTGATGTTAAAATTGTCCTATATTCAAGCTACCATTCCATTTATATGGGATATTAAAAATTATTAAGGAATATCATCAAGGCATCGACAATCTCATTCTAATTTCAAAGAATCTATGTCCTTATCCGCACTTGACCCAACGAGTATTTATGAGCCCGTAGCTGCATTTTCCACAAGAAGATCCAAAAGCCGAAAGGTTGATGTACGTTTTCCAATTTCTTGCCCTACCCAGTATATTTGGCCATTTGGTTTTCAAAACATAATCCCTAAACTTAAATTTATATGGGATATTATTGCTTTTTCTCAAGGATTTTTGTTCAATATATATATAATGTTGGTGGGGAAAAAAATTATCATATTTTTTTTTCATAAACTTTGTTGATGAAATTGAAATTTACACAAAGTGAAACAAAAATAAAAGATACGGGATTTAATTAATTTAAATAAATTAAAATTTTTAGGTAAAATATAGAAAACATATAAACCCTAACAAGACAGATTAAAATTTACAACAAAAAAAAAAACACACACACACAATAGAATGCACAAATTTAACTTTTATTCATTTATTTTTTTATTTTTCAAAAAGCTATTATAATTATTTAAATAAAAAAATAAAATACTCTAATAATACAAAATAAGAAAAATAAAAATAAAATGCTAGAGTACTAATTTGCTAATAACACTTGTCTGGATAAATTAAAGGTAAGAAATTATAGAAAGCCTTATAATTAATGAAAAATTAATAGTAAAGGCTCTTTTCAGTATTAGAGCTTGTTTCTTTTTGTATTTTGAAAATATTTTAAAAACATTTAAATTTGTTTTCTTTTTTCTTTACTTCAAATTAATTTTTTTTTTATGTTTTTAGATCATTTTGATACACTAATATTAAAAATATTTTTTAATAAAAAATACTAATTTTATTATTTTAAATAAAGTATAAATGCATCGTCATTTCCATACTATATTTAGAAATTATGTATTGTTATTTTAATAACTTCCTAATTAGAGATAGGATGAATACAAATACTAATAATTAATTTCTTACAAACAAAGTTAATTAAATTACTAATAATTAGCTTTATACGAAAAAGGCATTAAAATCGTTATTAAAATTCCAATTTTAGTTACTAATATATGTATATTATCGAAACAGATAATTTTGTATTTAATTTTTTAATATTAAAGTCAAAATTAATAAGTCTATAAATTGATAAGAATTTTTAATAAATTCAACATTTTTCATCAATATAGCTTATTTTGGGATCCATAGACCTTTTACCCATAGTTATTAGACCCGATCTAGGGTTGACCCAACTAAAAAGTCGGGACTCAGGTTACATGGGTTGATCCAGATCAACTCGAATCAACTCAAAAAATTTTAAAACAAAATATTTAAAGTTTTAATATTTTATATGAAAAAATTATGAAATAATCCATTTGAATATAGATTACACATGTTATAAATAATGAAGTTTAAAAGATTATTTGTAAAGATTTTTATTCTATATTGAAAAGATACTATATTAGTATATTATCCTTTTAAGTTGAAGTATTTAATTCAAAAATAGTTTTTATTTCTTATTGAAAAAACACAATTTTTTTCTTGTTAATATAGAGTATATATATTAAATGGTTTCAAATTCCATATTGAAAAAATAATTTTTTCTTATGAACATAGAATATATATATATATATATATATATTAAAGGGCTTTAAAATATTCACATTGAAAAAATAAAATATTTTTTTAGTATTTATATAGTAAACTTTGAAAAGAATTAATAATCAACTAAAAAAAAATCTTTGGCTAGAAAAAAATACAAGTTTCAACTAGGTTTTATCAGATCTTTAGATCATTAGTCAACCACCAGTTCCAATTTAATAGCTATGCAGTTATTGCTCGTTAAGCGTCTATTTGACAATGTGGTTACGGTTACTTTTTAAATAGCTTTTCGTACGAAATACATGCCAATAATATTTTTTTATTTTTTAAAAATTATTTTTGATATCAATACATCAAAATGATCCAAATCATATTAAATTTTAGCTAAAAATATTTACAACGCGTTGTAAAACATTTTCTGATGCTATCTCCTATAGGAGGATATATTCATTGTTTTTCAAATATCCTTTTTTTTTTACATATTTGGAACATTATTTTTTAAAATAATAATTTTCTATATGTGAAGTTAGCAAATACAGTATAAATGGTACTTTTACTGGGTATGTATAGAAAGGTACAAAAATAAGAACATAAGTGCTTGGAAAAAGTGTTGTACCATGTATGTGAAACGTTATTGGAACATAATATTTGTTCTATTTTTGTTTTTGAGGATATATTTCCATCTTTTTTTTTTTTTTTGACCATCTTCTGGATATATGTGAGTGTTCGACAAAAAGCATTCTTGCTTGGTGGTTGAGAAAAGATTTTCCTTCCTTGATACTTTCACAAGTCATTCGAAAATAATTCTGAGGAAGCGAATCACCCACCATCACGAGCACAACTATCGGAATCATGCTGAAATTTCTAATTTGGATTTTATGTTGCTTTGCCTTGGGATTAAGGTATGTACAATGAGGGTGGGGGTGGGGCTGGCGAGTGGTGTCCTTCCTGGTTCTGCTGGCTCCTTGCTGTGTGATACGTCTGTCACCCCCGCAGTGCCTAACCTGTTCACTGAGGCTTGCCGGATGTCCAGTGGACCGTGGGATTAGTCGTGGTGCGCGTAAGCTGGCCCGGACACCCACGTTAATAAAAAAAAAAAGAAAAAAAAAGGTATGTATAATGATCATTACTTGCGCAGAACATGTACCGTTAGTAAGTTATTTTTCATTTTTGACGATGTCTGAATAGAATTTTCATTATCATTTAATAGTTTTATTAAAAGAATTTTTCAGTCAGTATAAAATATACATTCTATCGATAATTAATTTATTAATAAAATTACAAATAAAAATACTTCATCGATGAATTTTTTATTAGTAATTTTTTGTTCATCGATAAATTTGTTAGTAATAAAAAATATTATTACTGACAAAACAAACGTGTAAAAAAACATTACCCGCTTCATTCCGTCAGTATATCCCTCAAAAAATACCATTGCTAATTCTGTCGGTAATTATTTAAAAACATTTTAAAAAAATTATTTTATAAAATTATAAAATAATTGAATTAACATAAATTAACACTCTATAATATACTCAAAATGCTTGGGGAAAAAAAAGAAAAAATCAACTCAAACAAATTTGCAACAAATAAATAAAATAAAAAAATAAATTCAACTAAAAAAATTCATATGAAAAAAATAAAGTTGTGATTGCTAAAAATTTTAAAATCCTATAAATAAATCAACTAAAAATTGATCTTATATGAAAAAAAATCTCACAACAACATTCATACAATTATTAAGGCTAAAAACAAATATAGTGAAAAAAATCATGAAAAAAGAAAAAAAAAATCTTACTTTAATGTAGTTACAAGTGAAGCTAAGGAGAGAGAGAAAAAATCGTTCAGCATATTAATTAGAAAAAAGAGGATAAAAGAAGAAAGAAGAAGAAAGCATACCTGAGCACAGAGAAGAAGAGAAAGAGATAAGGAGAGAAAAGAAGAAAAATTGATGTTTTTTACACATAAGGAAAAAGAAGAAGAAGAAGAAGAAGAAGAAGAAGAAATGAATCTGTCTCTTGTGAAATAGGGGATTCAAGTTTTTTATTGAGGCGCGTTAGCTATGGTCTCACCGACAGATAATTAAATATTAACATTTTTTAATTATCCCGTCGGTAATTTTGTCTATAATACTTAATTTAAAATTTTAATTTCATAAAAAATTTTCAGAAACCGTTAACAATCACCGATGATTTTTCAATCCGTTGGTGATTTTGTCAGTAAAGAAGAACAATTGACAATGCAATTGGAAAGTGAACAGTTATAGAGCTTTTTGTAAAATATTGACGGAATAGTCTATCGGTTATTCTCTTTATATTTGATATGATGAACAGTGTTTACAGTTTACCAACGATTTTATCGATGAAATTTTATCGGTAATTCTATTGGTAAAAATGACACGTTATCATTTTTTTTTTTGCTTTGTTTTAATTTTTTTCCCATTGTAGTTCCCCCAGTATATACCGAGAAAATATTACCGTGGGTAAAATCTCTCGAAACTTTACCGACGAAAATATTCTCTCGATATTTTCATTTATATTTATCGATTTTCTGGTAGTATTTTTAATTAGGATTAATTAGGATTTATGAAGTTAGTAATTATTTAATCATTTATATATTGAAGTACTTCACTCTCTTTGGCTACCTGATTTTTTTTCTTTTGTGGTATCTTTAGGTTGATTTTTCATTAACTTCTTCTTTTTAGTGTTATCAAAGATAAGATACCTGTTTTGGAAATTAGAGAATCCTTGAAAATTTTATATCTGATCGTGACCAAATTGAGGTTGTACTCTAATCCTTAAAATTTTTTTTTTACTAATAATAGTATTATTTCATTTTTATGATGAGGAATTATAAATACAACAAAAAAAAAAATAGGCGGGATTATATTTTTATATCATCAATTAACCTAAAGATACCACAAAAGAAAAAAATCAGTTAAAAAAATAGGTTGATATATTGTTTTAGCTATTCAGTTAAGAACTTTTTGTTGTTGCTCTAGTAGCTAGCATGGAGTTAAGTTTAAAGTCTTCTTATAAAGGCCTGCCAGGTAAGACTAGATTTTTTTATTGGTTTTTTTATTTTTTATTTATTTTATTTTATTATTTAAAATTGAGTTTCTTTAATTATTTAATATTAAGTTAATTATAATTTGATTTACATGTTGTTTATTATTATATAATAAAATTAAAAAATAATTTAATTATATAAAGTTTATAATTAGGATCACGAGTTTCAACTTATCAAATCAATAATGTCATATGAAAACAATACTCACACAATTAAATTTAAAATTTGAGCCAAGTAAATATTCTGATTAATATTTTATAAGTTTAAATTATGATATCAAGCTTAATAGTATCTTATTTGTCATTTTTCAACATAAATTAGATGCGTGTATATTTTTTTTTAATTAATACCTTTTTAAATATGTATTTTTAAAAGAATATATTTCAATACATATTAAATAATTAATTTCATATATCTTGGTAAAAAACCACGTCAACAATATTTATATATTCATTCTCTTGTGTTAGAGAAATAATATCCGACTTGTAGTGAAAAAAATCAAATAAATGCATCAACACTTTTTTATATATAATTATTGATATATATGATTTTTTATTTATTTAATTAAACATATGTATAAAATTTTTAATATATGATCAGGGTTTTTTATGGACAAAATACACATTAAAAAAAGCCTTAATATTCTCGTTTTTTATTAAAAAAAAATTATCCCAGTCGAAGTATAGGTCAGCATAGCAAATTTATCAAAAAAGAATATCAGACACATTAACATATATTGAAATAATATATTCCCAACCATGCCTGTTGCCAGACACATTAACATAGTGGCAATTTCATTGACAATCACCTCGGGAAGAAACTAGAGACTGTCATCTGATTCACTGAACGATCTGTTGATGAAGACTTGTGAGCTGGAACAATTTTAATGAGAGAAAAGGCTGGTTGCTGTGGTTGAGGAAGAGCTATTGGGTCGCTTGCCAATGCTAAATCCACAAATGACATTGTGGGCCTGTCTGCTGGATCCTTCTGCACACATAAC
>NW_011500979.1:51070-58959 GCF_000495115.2 Populus euphratica | reverse complement strand
CATCCCTTGAGATCAATCAAAGCAGAGCTCAAACATTTCTGACACTCATCTTCTCTGATATCTCTAGTGCACTGTACATGGCCATATATGGTTTCGTTCCTTGAAAACTTGATTTCCCCAGTTTCAAACATGAGCTTTGAACGATTGAGCGCCGCCTCATTTGACAGGTTGTCCATGAGGAACCTTACATTGTCATAGAAATGAACAGGATCTGATACGGATTTATTATGAGATTCCATGTCTGGATACTTCCCGGCATAAACATACAATGAAGTTATATTCTGAAACGAGTAGTGAATTTGGCATCGTTCATACCATATGATTGCTTCTTTACTTTCGCAATCTTTCAACAGTTTTTGGCTTGCATCTCTCAAACACGTCTGACAAGCACTCGAAGTGACATCTCCCCTACAAAGTGCTTTGCCAGTGACTTTGTCAGGCAATTCACCGATAGCTGTGCTGTTATAGCCGGTTGATGAAGTGATGGAAGGCAAGGTTTCAAGGACAATCTTCACGTTCTTTCCGAATGGGCTTTTCAGATCATAGTTACCATATTCAGTAGTTGAACAAGTTGTGAATAGAGGGTCTGCAAGAACAAGGGCAAAGAGCATTGAAAGAAGTATAATCAAGAAACACATGGCTAAAAGTGCATGCCTGATCATAATTATATTTTGGATGAACATCTTATCAAAAATTTAGACAAGACAAGAAATAAAAACCTAGGATTGAGATAAGTAAAAAATTTATGCAAGCCATTCCATTTACGCAAGCAACTTCTGGCGGCTTTACATAAAATTATCAATAAAAATCTTCATATTCATAACCATTTAATTATAAAAACTCTAATATTATACTAAAAAATCATTTTAAATAATTAAGGAAACTTCAAACTATAATTTATGTTATATTCTTTAATATTTTATAAACAACGACCGAGTATTTTATTCAAAATCCATTACTTGGATTAATGCTGTGAAATTTTATAAATAGAATTTGATAGCTTGCATGAGCTGGCGGCTTTCCATAAAATTATTAATAAAAATCTTCATATTCAAATGTAACATTTAATTATAAAAACTCTAATATTATATTAAAAAATCATTTCAAATAATTAAGGAAACTTCAAAATATAATTTATTTTATATTCTTTAATTAATATTTTATAAACAACGACCGAGTATTTTATTCAAAATCCATTACTTGGATTAATGCTGTGAAATTTTATAAATAGAATTTGATAGCATGCATGAGCGTTTTTTGAAAAGAGTAGTCATGGTTTCATTTCTTATAGAATGATATTACTTACTAAACTCAGAATCTGACATAAAATGACTTCAATTATTAATTTAATTATTAGATGCAGCACTGTTGTTACATTCAAGAGAGTCTGAATATTGAAAATATATATATATATATATATATATATTCAAAACGAAATTTGTTAACCAAAGAATTGGAATAATATATTCTTAGTTTGAAAAACTCATGCGTTGAAATGATACAAGTTGTTGTATGTGACCTCACTAAAGCATCCCTGACACTTCATATATTTGATTATTCTGATGATTTTTTTTAAAAAAAATTATCAAGCCATTCCCTGGTTGAATTAATCTAGATTTTGAATTATTCTCAATTCGTAGTAGGACAATCTAGAAGTGTTAATTTGGAGTGTAGTAGATGATGTATAAAAATAATTTTTATTATTTTTTTAAATTTTTTAAATTGATATATTAAAACCATTTAAAAACATTAAAAATATTAATTAAAAATAAAATTTTAATAAAAAATATGTTACCCCGCAACCACAAACATCTTTATTAATCTTATCTATTGGGGACCATTGTACCAATATTGACTTGCTTTTTGGTCCTCTGATGAGAAAATATATTCAAGAGTCGCACTCCATACCACGAGTACTGTCCAGACTTATCCACTCGGAATCTCAAATGCCTATTCGCATATGGTTGCAATTTCCTCGATTGGGTTCAAGAGTTGCCGGTCTTCTCTTGCTATTTTATGCAGCTTGTGCATCGAAGGATAGAGAAAAGTCACTTGATGAAAAGGCTTAATGCTGCGTATCGAGAAAAGAATACGGAATTTGGTCTTATTAAAAAACTCAAAAGAATAAAGGATAGATTTTAATTTCATCTAAAATCTTTGGTTTGTTTCAATTAGATCTTACATCTTTCATCTTTGTTCCAATTTCTCCCTCCCCATTTCTGTCACAATCTCATTAAAAAAGTAATTAAGGAAATAAAATTAAATAATTAAAATTACAAAGATGAAAATGAAAATCAGTAAAAAATATATTTGTTTATTAAAACAAATATGATAGAACTTGATAGGGTTGGTTTTTCAAAGAATTCTCAAATATTACCACCTTCAATTGTCACTTAGTAATCTCGTATTTTCCTTTGCTGATACTATATATAGTTAAATAGAAATCAATTTTCAAATTTATTTAACTTTCTTTTAATTTTCTTCATCAAAACGTTCCCCGTTCTGATCTATCTCCACCATTACGTCTCTTTTTTTCTTTGTGTGTGTGCCTCTTTTTTTCTTTCATGTGTGTGTGTATAATGCTAATGAAAGAGTGTCTAAGAGATAGCAATAATGTTGGCGAAAAAAAAAACACTTTTTATCATATTTTTTATTAAAAAATTACTTGCTTTGATGATTTTTTCAATTTTTTCATTCCACCTTTTGGTAATATTGAGATTTTCGGATACGAAATTGAAATTTATACAAAGTGAAAGAAAAAGAAAAAGATACTGGATCTAATTAATTGAAATAAATTAATTTTTTTAGGTAAAATATAGAAAACATATAAACCCCAAGACAAATTAAAATTTACAAATAAAAAACCACAATAGAACGCAAAATTTTAACTTTTATTCATTAATTTTTTTCATTTGTCAGAAGCTATTATAATTATTTAAATAAAAAATAGAATTCTCTAATAATAAAAAATAAGAAAAAATAAAAATATAATGCTAGAGTACTAATTTGCTAATAACACTTGTCTGGATAAATTAAAGTTAATAAATTCGAGGAAGCCTTTACAATTAATAAAAGATTAGAATAAAGACATGTACTTGAAATTATAAAATATACTCTCCGGATTTGAGAAAAACTCGTCCTCTGGTTTATTATAGAAAATCAAACTCTCCCTTTGAGATAAGATTGAAAAAATAAGTCATCAAACAATTGACATTTAAGTTGCAAGAAAAGAAAGTCCTGTGATGGATGGCTCTATAGTTGATGGAAAGCCATGAAGATTCTCCTGCTCGCAGGCATTTGCTACTTTACCCGTTGATGACTCCTCAGTCTTCCTTACTTTAACAAATTGCTTTTACCAAAGCGAAGCCACTATTTAGTATTTAGTACTTTATTCCAGGATTGATGCTTCTCACCATCCATGTTTCCTAATGGTCTACTAGCCACGAGGTTCGTGCATGATCTCAAAATTTCCTAACGTGGTTCATTGCTCCTAAAATCTTTACATCCCCTTCATTCACTAATATATTAGCTTCGAAAATAGCTCTATGCTTTTAAATTCACTATCGCAATCGAAAGGAATAGATCTACTTCTTAACATCGACATCAAGTTCGACAGGCATCTATAGTATCTTGAACTTTGCAGGGTGAATTCTTCATTTCGTAATGATTTTTAAGCAGGTCCGGAGGTGATGTTTTCTTTAGATACATAAAATTAAAAAAAAAAAAATGCTGCATCAGCTTGTTAGATATCCCTCTAAACTTTGCAGTATGATTATGACTGTTTTTTTAAAATATTTTTTATTTAAAAAAATATACTAATAATATTTTTATTATTTTTTAAAAATTATTTTTAAAATTAACACATTAAAATAATTTAAAAATATTAAAAATATATTAATTCAAAATAAAAAATAAAACGAATTTTTTTAAAAATACTTTAAAAATACAGTGTCAAACAGGTCAAATAAAATGTGTGGTGCTTGAAAATATTATTTTGTGATATTATTTGATTCGTTTTGATTTTTTTTTTTAAGGTAACGTGTATGTTCAATTTGATGTTAGTTCAATTTTGTTTTTCCCTCTCATCAGCCTTAATTTATATATTGTCTATGAAAAAATTCAAATTAACAGATTTGATCTCTTTCTTATTTATTTTATTTAAAAAAATCACTTTAAATTAAAACATTTTTTTGATTTTAACCTCAATATTTATTTAGTTCTAGTTGTTTTGATTTATTTATTTTTGTTTAAGATGATTTATAAATTTTATGTGTTTCTTGTGATTTCATCATCATTTTTTTTTCATGTTTGGTCTTTATTTTTTTATTTTAATTTTTAAAAATCAAATTGATTGGGGATTAAGTTTCTTGTTTTTGTTTAAGTTTGGAATTTTACAAGTTGTAATTTTTTTAATTTTTTCAAAATTAATTACATTTTGAAAACAATTTACCAGGCTTGTAGTAAAAAGAATACAGAGTTGATTCATACTAAAAACATTCTCAAAGAAAACAGCATGGCAAAGTTACATGAAAGTTCAAAAACTCGATCAATTTTTATTCATTAATTATTTTCCTTATCAAATTTTATTATATAAAACCACTTACATACCGATTCTAGAAAAATTTCACAATTAAAAAAAGATTACAGTAAAAATAATCAAGTGCAAAATTATGAAATACGCTCCCTTCCAAAGTCATGTCTCCGCTAAAGGTCTTCTCTTGCAATTTCATTTTAGTTACGCAGGCTTAATTTCCCCTTTCTTGCTTCCTTTCCTTGTCTTTTTCTTGTTTTTACATTCACAAAAAGTGGGATCAGTAAGTATGATTAATAAAATAAATATTCAGTATAATAAAAATAATAACTCATACATAATTTTTTATCTGCGCATAACTAATAACAGCAGACTACTGCCCATAATTTTTTTTTTCCAATAAGGTAACCCAAAAGGGAATTGTTAACAAAACAATTGAATATTTTGTTCTTTAATATTCAGACTGAGAAACTGAAATGCCGAACATATCATTCTACAGCTTTAAAAATAGTTGTACGTGTCCTACAAAAGGTTGGTGTGCGTTTTCCACGATAATGGCTGACATTCTAGGTATAGCCACTAAGGCTTTCTCATCTTTCTTGCCCAATCCAGTATTGGCCATCTACTTTTCAAAGCTTAATCCATAAACTTAAATTTCAAAAGAAGAAACAAAAGGGATATTCGGATTATCAGAGAAAAGGAAGCTATGCCCCCAGCTAAGCTTGAATGTAGACTTTTAAAGTAAGAAATAAAAGATAGACATGTCATTTTCATCCATACCATCCCTATCTATTTTACCTTAAGATGATAACCAAATATTATTAATTAATTACACATGTTCCTTACATGTGTTTTATTAACTAATGAAATTAAAGAAAAAGAGCCCACTAAAATCACGCATGCACTTTATTATTTAATACTAGGATAAAAAAGTATATGTAATGTGGGGTCATCCAACTTGTTCGTGTGTAATCCTCCTATTTCATTACATTAATGAAGTTCACATGTACATGTGATGCATGAATAATTTGAGTTCAATTTGTTAATCATTTTAAACAAAGATTAGATAAAAGTTAACATTGAATTTATATTATTATTGACTAAAAAGAGTTTCTTCTCTTGTCATGTGTACTCTTTTTTTCTTTTTTCTTTTTTAATAATTCATACAAAAGAATCCATTACATGAAAATTGACTTGCTATCAACACAGTATTTGTCTGCCCTTGCTCAGCATCTTCTACCGATACTCAGCACCGACGTGAAAGCGCACCAGCAGCTTTGTCTTCAACTGTGTAATGCATGCTTTGTCTTCACGTGACAAAGTTGAAATGTGCACGATCTCATCCTACGATCTGCATGGACACGGGAGAGGTGAATTAATGCACCATTTTTAGTTTAGTTTTTTTTTTTTTAATGTTAACAAGATACTATAAATAGTTTCCTCTCCCAATTTTTTGCATCCATCAATTGAATGTGGTTTAGAGAACACTAATGTGGTGATTGCATTGTGGTAAAACTGTGTTTATTATTATTATTATTATTATTATTATTTTTAGCTTTAATTTTTATATATATTTTTGGATTATTTTTATAAGTTGATATTAAAAATATTTTTTTAAAAAAATATATTATTTTCATATATGTTTAAGTAAAAAATATTTTTTTTATCATAACTCTTATAGTATTATTAATCTTGAAGTATTAAAATTTTAGGATAATTTTTTTTAAGGAAAGCAAAATTTAGATTTTACTAGTTTTACACAAAACCTACCATCTAACTTGGTATAATACATTTGTAATCTCTCAAGTCTTGAAAATTACTTTACTGGAATTTTGGTCGTGCAAGTCCCTATACTTTCAGTGTTGGTGACCCATGGTCCCTCCATCCATGTATACCTTTTACATTACTATCAAAGAAAATTTTCAATTATCATTGTAAATACCAAATCAAATATTCAGTATCCACATTCAAAATATTGTAATAAATAATTATATTGAACAATTTTTTTTGAACAGATAATTGATTTCATTCCATTATTACTCTTTCATACCAATTTTTGTAACTGAGAAACAATGAACGTATTTTGCCCATTATATCCTATATAGCCGCGGACATACCTAAGAGGGCTTCGTGGTCACACACTTCATTCATTCACCAGCTTCATCAACGAGGTAAAATATCAGAAACTGTTAGGCCACTGACAGAACAATCATCAGCTTTTGCCTCGTGGTGGTCTGTAAATCTCCCGGCAAAAATGGCCGGCCGTTGAGGATGAGGAAGATCAATTGAGTTGTCACTTTTCAGCATTAAAACAACGGACGACATGGCTGGCCTTTCACTAGCATCTTCTTGGACGCATAATAAACCGATATGCACGCATCGGGAAAATTCATCAGAGCAGCATGAATCAGCCAACACTGGATCTATCATCTCGAGTTCCTTTCCATTGTTCCATAATTCCCATGCCTGATTCAGGATTCGGAAGTGTACTTAACTAAACATTTCTATCACAGTGTCAAGTAAGTGTTTATGTGTATTCTATACCGAAGAAACTTACATAAGCTAAGAGGCTAGGAGCACGTTTCGATTTGTGGAATCCAGAATTCTTTCTTCCGGTTATGATCTCCAACAGAATAACTCCAAAACTAAAAACATCAGATTTGGTGGAGTAAAGTCCCTCCATTGCATACTCTGGTGCCATGTATCCACTATTCAACAGAAGGGACAGGAAATTTTTAGTAATCCTGGAAAAAGTAAATATCCAACAAGCCCTATGTGCTGTGCATCCAGCAGCTAGTGGAGACAAGAGGTGGTCCAAAAACTTCAGACTCGGATAAGTTTGAAACATGAAACAATGAAAATGATGGATCAAGCCATCATGCTTTGTTATATTATTCTTGTCTAGGAAATCGGGTAACTAATGAAGTTATTATACTTAATATACAAAGATAATTAATGTGAAAATTCACTTACTATGTTCCCGCTATCCTAACAGTATTGCCTTCGCCTTCATTAGCTTCCATGATCCTTGCCATTCCGAAGTCAGAAATCTTCGGATTCATGTTATTGTCCAACAAGATATTGCTAGCTTTCAGGTCCCGATGGATGATTCTAAGTCTAGAATCCTCATGGAGATAAAGAGTTCCCTTTGCAATCCCATTTATAATATGAATACGACTTCTCCAACTAAGTTGAGCACGTTTCTCCGGATCTACAGTTAAAATCAAAATTGGGACGAAATCAAATTATTGCTTGAATTCAGTATTTCAAAAATAAAACTTCAGCGTATTGTATCTGAGATCAATGAATTATGGAAATTTCTGATTTGAAAACATTAAGAAACTTATTAAAGAGGACT
>NW_011500979.1:782-48785 GCF_000495115.2 Populus euphratica | reverse complement strand
ATGAAATCAAATTTCAACAAAAAAATTCAATAAATAGGAATCAAGTTTTTACCCTACAAGTAAAAAAAGAGAGAGTAAAGGATGAGTCATGAAACTGTTACATCCTATTTCATAACTTCATTTTTTCCATTTTTTACAATATATGTGCATGCATGGATGTGGGTGTTGAAAAAGAAAAATGGACTTGCTGTGGTCCGTTCGTGACGTGTAGCTTCCAGGAAGGTCTTACGTAGTTTGTAAGATTTGTTAGGAACATGGCTGGACGTTAATGATTTGACCTGGACCCAAAGTTTTAACCAATGTTTCATGAATGTTTAATGTTCGTCTTTGAACAACAATTCCGAGTTTGAACAAGACTTGTTTTGTGATTCATATTTCGTACTTGGAAAACGGTAAGAAACTGCATTTACGATCGGCCCCCTTTTTCTTCATTAATTTAAATTCAGCCACGAGGTACGTATTCGGTGATCTAGTATAAAGTATTTTTTTAATTAAAATGTATAATAATAATGATTTTTTAGATTTTTTTATTTTTTATATCAATACAGCAAAGTAATAAAATTATATCAGCTTAATCTTTTTATATAAAAAATAATTTAAGAAACAAAAATTACTTAGAATGAAAAGCAAAAATTACATAGAATGTTTCCCTTGTCATCCACGGAAAAACCAAATTTTATGGGTAAAAAATTATACATTCAGTTCCCAATATTTGAAAAAGTAATATCACAAGTATATGAGAGGTACGTTGTGAAAGGCAACCGTAGCAGAAGTTTAAAAACAAAAAGTGCAGCAACAACTAGCACGTGTAAAACATTAAAAGAATATAAATTTAATGTTTTTTTAAGTTAAATGTACTTTTGAAGAGTATTTTAATGGTTCATAAAAATTAAATACTAAAAGTGGTATATGAAAGTACAGTAATAATTATTTTTTAAATTTTTTTATTTTAAAATATATTACTTTTTTCTAAAAAAATATTTTAAATATTATCACATTAAAATAATTTAAAAATAATTTAAAAAATATGAGATAAGGATTGCATCTCAAGCCAAAAAACCTCAAAATGAACATAAGCATTGTAATGACTACGCTATGCATCAATTATCAATCAGTAAAACATATATAAATCAGTTTATTTGATCATCTATCAGTTTAGGATGATGAGGATTTTTAGAAGAAAAAAATATTTATTTTATTAATTATTTTTATTTCTATATAGTTTAGAGAACGATTTTTAATGGTGTTTTATATTTTTTTTATTTAGTTTAGAAAATCAAATATTATACTTAAGAAATTTATTTTTTATAATTAATTAGTTTAAAAATTCCTACAATAAATATATAATTATTTATTAGGATTTTTTTTCTTTTCAAGATAAATTTAGAACTTATATAAATATTATTATTCTACTTATATTTTAGATTTTAGGAGAGAAAATTATATTTGATAATCCTATTTGATAAAATTATATGTTATTTATGATTGTTGTTGCTATTGTGTTGTTAGTTAATATTTACCCAAAAGCAGACAAAAACAATAAAAAAAATTAAATTGATTTTATCAATGCAAGCTGCTATGTGGAAAGTTGAACTTCCACTATGTTTTTTCGATATATGTTTCACGGGTAATTTCTATTATTTTTATACATGGAATATACTCTTTTAGTCTAATAAAATATTAAATTGTAAAATATCGTTTGAACTAGAAAACATGATATTATTATGAACATAAATTCAAAATATAGATAAAAATATAGAATTTTTCTATCCAAATATTTTATATATAGAAATAAAGACTTCATCACACACATCTATGACAAGAGCACTTATTAAACTATCAACTAATTGTGTATTTAGTATTGTTGTGTAGAATATTTCATAAAAATATTTTTAATTAAAAATACCTTAAAATAATGTTATTTTTTATTATTTTTATTATTTTTTTAATTAACATGTCAAAATTATTGAAAAACATCTAAAAAAATATCAATTTGATACCTTTTTCGATGAAGAATAATTTTTAAAATATTTTAAAAATAAAAAATACAATAATATCAAATAAACTCTAATAGTCACGACCCTCACACCTTCTCTAAGGTATCTTCTCCTTTAATAGGTGGTCGCATCCTCATTCAACTAGAATATTTAAAAGTGGCTCAAAAAATTCTCTACTACTATCTGGACTATGAGAGAGATCACTTCAACTAATCACATAGAAAGAGAGAGTTGCGGTACACTCCTTGCAATTGTACATATCGATTTCTATGTTTGAAGCTTTTATGTCTTTCTTCTTGATAGCTCCACCTACACCAACTCCCTTTGGTGTCTTCGCTTTTCATTAAAGGCAGTCGCACCCCCTCAATTAGGTGCTTCTACAACAGCTTATCTTTCCATCATTGCATGCATTGGAAATGTCCACGCTTGTTGCTTTTATCAAGAGCATAAGAGACTTCCTATTATACAATCTTCACATAGTCTCTGCTGTGAGCTTTATCTGGGAACTCTTCTTCTCCTTGCACCTATTATCTCATTACAGTACTGACACGATCAAAGAGTTGATGTCTTATCCCAAGTGCAGGAGTGTCAAAGTAAAATAACTCAGCAAGACTGGGGTCGAACCACAGGGAGGTGAATTATATAAATTACAAATAAAGAAAAAGATTTGAAGAGAATAATAACAGAAAAGGAGTTGAAGAAAGTTTTGGGATGTGATATTGATGTAAGGATTAAACAATAACAAAACATATGTCAAGGTTATAGGATTCACTAATGGTATTTCAAATAAATATAATATAAACTCTTTTTATTACTCAACTAGAAACCACACACAAAAGAGGTTCTAATCGGATGATTTCTCGTTATTAGATCATTATAAATTACTAACATGATCATATTAATTATATTATATAAGTAATACCATACTTATAAATATCATCAAGTATTCATGTTGCTAGTTTATGTTAACAACAAATCAAGTTTCTATCATAATAACGATTTCGGCCGAAAACTATGAAAGATCAAGCATTTGATGTACCAAATATTATACAACACAAATCTAAATTAAACATTTAATAAGCAAGGTATTAAGAATTAGTAAGATAAAAAGATAAAACATGTTAATAACAATCTTTCTTGGATATAAACATTTAAAGCTCATGTTGAGTTTATATTATACCTATTCTAACACCATTAGAGAAACCTTTTCACCTTGACATAATTAACTTAGCTAAACATTAAGAAGGAGAAAAACATAAATAAGCAATATAAGAACATAAACATAATATAAGCTAACTAAGTATAGGAAAGGAAATGAAAGAGCATAAACAAGAGATTACTATAGCATAAAAGAAAACTTGAACATTACAAAGATGTAGAGAGAAAGCAAGAAGATAACTTTGATCTGAAAATTAATATGACTAAATACATGGACAATGCCTCCTTTTATAGGCTAAGTTTCAGAACTATTGATTGATTGAAGAATTGGTGGGCATCCATTGATTTGGTGGCTGGTTTTTGACATTAATGGCTGGTGGTTTTTTTGTATTTTGTGCTGTTTTTTGATATTGTTGGCTGGCCAAAACGTCATTGCTCACATCAGAATTATAGCCAACTGAATTGTGGAATCTGTGGGCAATTGTCTCAGCTTTCCATCAAAAAAAACCAGAGCTCATTTGGACTTCTAGAACTCAAGATATGAGCCAAAAACCGAATAGTGCTTGAGCTGCAGGACAGCTTCCGACGTCTTCGTTGTTGCTAAGATTTGGGCTTGAAAACGGCAGAACTGAGTCTTTGACTTCATATGAAAGTTGTAGGTCTATGTCTTACCTTTCCATTGATATAAAATGGACCTAAATCTGATATCTACAGCTCCAGATATGATCAAATTACTGAACGGTGTTCGAGTTTTGAATGCACCAGCAACACTTTGCTAAGTTTGGCCTTCTTTTTATCCTTTTAATTTCAATCCTTAAACTCATCAATCAATCCTTTTATTTATGTGATAGACCTGCATTTAGGATGAACATTTACCATGAATTAAAGGTATATTATATTTTTAGACTTGCTAATATAAAACATGCTTTTGTTAGGAAATTTAATGATACTTTAGGTGCAATATGATGACATAAATCCTTAATGAGAATGCATTTTTAAGTACTAATCAAGTACCTCGTTGAATCCTTCGAATATTCCTACACAATCTTCGTGTACCCTCGTGCAATTTCTATTTTTTAGATTCTCTCTATTCCTTGCTTATGTTTGACAGCAGCTCATCCTGTCACAATACCTATCCAAGTTAAAATAGGGTGCCAATCTTTATCCCCTTGTTGTATTTCTCTTTCATTATTAGGGTCTTCATCAATTGTCCCCTCGAGAAATTACAGTCACCGAATCTAATTTCTTTGAAGAAATCAACACTCCATCAGATCATTGATCATACGAAACCCAATTGTTTCTTTATGTTGTCATCTTGCTAGTTTTTAACAGTTTCATAACAAATTGTCACATATACGAAAATAGTACCGTATAGATAATCCTTACTAAATAAATTTCCAGGAAATATTGGAAGGGTCACAATGATCCCGCTTAAAACCCAATCTCGTAGCCAAAACTTCTTAGGCTATATATATATCCATTGTACTGTCTTTTTGTATATATAACCAATTGCTAGCTTTGTTGCGGCTATCTTTTACAAGTGATCTGGAATATATTATTTTTATACCTGATTTCTCAACATATGGTAAGACTATTAGTGCATAAAGTCATCAAGATTGATCTTCATCAATTTTTACTCTCTACCTCAAAGCATCCACATCATCGGGTGTCTAGAGTGTTCCAATTTTGCATTCCCTCAAGGCAATTAAAATTCCCCACTTAGCAGTTCAGCACATATAATTAGGCAAATATATGCGATTTCTTCTTCTTCATCTCCATCGACTATCATAATGACCATCAGATGCCTTTTGATCGGGCAATCTCTCTGTAATAATTAACCACCACCATTTTCAATTATAAATCTGAACGATCAAATCATACCATTGCATCCAGAATGATCAAATTAGTTGAAAACAAGATTGAAATCATCCAAATCATATTAAAACAATTCTAGCATGATAAAAGGTCTAGATTCAATCTTAGATCCAGTTGCACGTAGACTCCGCTACATAAAATCCTATCCCTCGGCTCAAGGCTCGGCTCGGCTAGACTCGGCTCGACTTACTCTCGCGACTGATAACATGGCAGGTGGGTACAACTTTGCGAACATGGCATGCCACCTATTTATATTGATGCAATTATAAAGTCATCATTATCCGGATCTGGCACTTGGGTCGGGTCAGCTCTTCTGGGTGAAGAAGACACGTGTGACGCGTGACCTGCATGGCTGGCCACCCCACCAGCTCGTTTCGGCAAGTGAGGACGATTCCAACTTCTGATTTCAACGCGGTTTTCAACAATGACTTCGTTTCTTCCTCCTCTACATAATGGTATGGTCAAAATATAATTTTGACAATTTTTATTTTTGTAGCACTATAAGACAAAATCCACAATGGCATGATTTGTGACACTAATAGTGACAACATATGGTTTACGTCATTTTTGTCGATGATGGTGTAACTATCATTGTAGTTTTTTAACAATGATAACCCTATTATTTAAGATAGGTTGCACAGCATATTGCCCATTAATGACAAATCCTAACAAGAAGCCCTCTAGCAATCCCACCAGCTATGCCGTAACATGTCTCCCAATGAAGAAGTGCGCGTCTTTCAGCATCTAAAATTTGAATAAGAAGAAACTTCAGCCTCTTGCATCATTTAATTGTTAAAATGTAATATTTAAGAATTCAAAGGCAACCTAAATGAAAGGAACAGACCAAAGATAAAGATATCAAGGCTTTTGTTATGCATTAATTCATATATGAGCAGGTTTTCTTCTCCTTCCATGCCACATCCCAATAGCCTCACAAGGTTACGGTGCTGTAATTTTGCAATTACTTTGACTTCATTCTTGAACTCTAAGCCTTGCCATGACTTCCTTGTCGTGACGAACAGCATCCTTTTAGTTCAGCCAAAGCAGTTGTCAAACATGTTTGACAATCATCTGCTATGATATCTCGTGTGCACTGTGCATGACCATATACAGTATCGCTTCTAAATTTGTTTGACCCAGTTGCAAACATATGCTTGGAAGGATTGACAGCGGCCTTAGTTGACAGGTTAGTCATTAAGTAGATTAGAACATCGGAGAAATGTTTTGGATCTGACAGAAATTTCTCCTGAGAATCCCAGTCTGGATACTTCCCTGTATAAAATACAAGGAAGTCATATTCTGAAACGAGTAGTGAACTTGGCAAAGTTCATACCATATGATTGCATCTTTATAATTTCTACAATCATTAAAGATTTCTTGGCTTGCCTTGAGTTGACATCACCTCTGCACAGTGCTTGGCCATAGACCTTGGCGGGGCAATCTCCAACAGAGGTGTGGTTAAAACCTGTTAATGAAGTGATGGAAGGCAAGTTCTCAAGAAGAAGCTTGAGGTTGCTCTCAAATGGACTGTTGAGAGTGTAGTTGCTTGTGTTATCGGAGCAAGATGTAACAAGATGGTCTGCAACAGTAATGGCTGGGAGAGCTGAAAACGGTTGTCATCAGGATCATTTTGGAGCAAATTTAACGGGAAAAGCTATTGGGTCGCTTGCCAATACTAAATCCACAAATGCCTGTCTGCTGGATCCTTCTGCACACATAACAGCCCAATATGCAGGCACCTCAAAATCCCTTCTGCTGGGCTTCTTTCCACCAACAAAGGATCCACAAACTCCATTGCTTTCCCTTCAATCCATAATCTCCATGCCTTTGAATTTGGTTTCATAAAATGTCATAACATTACCTGCCAAGATTAAGGGAAAATGTTCAAGGGTAGGGAAAATACTGTACGCACATATGCTAAGAGTGTCTGGCCATGCTCTGTGAGGTAAAAACCACTGCTTCTTTTCCCACTTATGATCTCAAGAAGTATAACACCAAAGCTGAAGACATCCGATTTCACTGAGAATATTCCTTCCATTGCGTACTCTGGAGCCATGTATCCGCTGTTTCACGTGTAAGAAAACCCTAGGAGATTAAAATTACGGATCAAAATCGTCAGAATACAAG
Source organism: Populus euphratica (assembly GCF_000495115.2). Classification (NCBI taxonomy): domain Eukaryota; kingdom Viridiplantae; phylum Streptophyta; class Magnoliopsida; order Malpighiales; family Salicaceae; genus Populus; species Populus euphratica. Next base: position 41,628 of record NW_011500979.1, on the reverse strand, counting down.
AAAAAAGAAATAGCGGAGAAGAAAGGGGATGTACAATGTTCCTACTACTCTTCTGGTGTTTGCTTTGTTCTGGTTTTCGCCGAAAATTCTAGCCATGCCAAAGTCTGATATCTTGGCAACCATTTCGTGGTCCAGTAGAACATTGCTAGGTTTCAAATCCCGGTGAATGATTCTAAGCCGAGAATCCTCATGTAGATAAAGAAGTCCTCTAGCAATGCCACCAATTATGTTGTAACATGTCTCCCAATCAAGCTGTGCACGTCTTTCGGCATCTGAAATTTGAATAAGAAGAAACTTCAGCCGCTTGCGTCATTTAATTGTTGAAAATGTAAAATTTAAGAATTCAAAGGCAAAATAAATGAATGGAACAGACCAAAGATAAAAATATCAAGGCTTTTGTTAGGCATGAACTCATATATGAGCAGCTTTTCCTCTCCTTCCATGCCACATCCCAACAGCCTCACCAGGTTTCGGTGTTGTAATTTTTCAATTAGCATGAATTCGTTCTTGAACTCCTCGAAACCTTGCCATGACTTTATTGAAAGCCTTTTAACAGCTATTTCTTTCACATTTGTTAACACACCCTGAAACAATTTGCAATGAGGAAAATTTTGTGTAACTGAAGCAATATTTAACCATGTTAAACTGAATAAAAAACTGGGTTTTCCTTTTAGAGGGTTGGATTGCAAAGACAGCTGAATCTCAGTGGATTGTGACAGAGAAGCCCCTTTACAAATGACCTTATAAACAGTGCCAAACCCACCTTGTCCAAGCTTATTCGAGTCGGAGAAGTTGTCTGTGGCTGGTCTGGTAGTACTTAAGTCCATGAAAGGCAGGTCCTCAGAACTTACCAACGGACCTTCTTCTGTCGTTGTGAACCCTATTGGACTTGCTGATTCCTTCAATAATGTTAGGTGACTTCTTTCCATGTCTGCCAAAAAATAGGAGTTTTAGTACTTTTGAATTCGGATGTAAATGAGCCTATTTAAATAAGTGATTTAAATATTGGACGTGATGAGAAGTAAACTCAATCTAGAAAGTTTAGGTTTAGAAAGACAATCACCAGCTGTTACTGTTCAATTGTCCAGCCGTCAGCTGTTAACTGCTAGCCGCTTTCATATTGTCGGTCATAACTGTCTTCACACTTGAAGGTTAAATTTTCTTATTTTGATTTTGTGTATAAATAAATAGCTAAGCTTATATAATTATATGTGAAGAGATTGAGAAAAACACTAGAGAAAAAAGAAAAGAAAGAGAGAGGGTATGTTTGTTGTAAGCTTTTTCATTATTATAAACTTGTTGTTCTTGAAATAAAAGAGTGTGTTTTATTCCATCTGAGTGTTTCAAAGCCACTATAAGTGATTTCTCCTACCAACAATTACTTGGTTTAGATATCTTTTTGTCGTGATTTAGATATCTTTTTGTCTCTTTTTTTTTTCGCCTAAGACAGAAAATGAAAGATCCAATGACTATTGGAAGCACCATTGTAGGAATAAACACAGTAATTGCCACCATCATCCAATTACTCCTGCCTTGCAAAGCAAGAATTTGGTAGCATATCATTTAATAATGGACTAGGATTCTGGACAATTTGGTACCAATACATTACCTTTCAAAGAATGAATTAATAGTAACAATATCAATCATTAACAAATTGGGTACGTATGAGTAAAGCCAGCATTTGAAACACCAAGAGTTACTGGTGGTACTGCCCATTCTTATAATCAAAACATAACTTCTGTTTGCTGACAGTTTATCAGTAAAAACAAATTCTGTTTACTCACCTTTAGGAGTTGGGAATGCTATCAAGTGACTTGAGGTGTTGTAGTATTTGTACAGCTCAAATCTTACATTGCAATTCTTACTAACAATAATTCCACCTTGTTTGAAGAACAACATCCCTTGAGATCAATCAAAGCAGAGCTCAAACATTTCTGACACTCATCTTCTCTGATATCTCTAGTGCACTGTACATGGCCATATATGGTTTCGTTCCTTGAAAACTTGATTTCCCCAGTTTCAAACATGAGCTTTGAACGATTGAGCGCCGCCTCATTTGACAGGTTGTCCATGAGGAACCTTACATTGTCATAGAAATGAACAGGATCTGATACGGATTTATTATGAGATTCCATGTCTGGATACTTCCCGGCATAAACATACAATGAAGTTATATTCTGAAACGAGTAGTGAATTTGGCATCGTTCATACCATATGATTGCTTCTTTACTTTCGCAATCTTTCAACAGTTTTTGGCTTGCATCTCTCAAACACGTCTGACAAGCACTCGAAGTGACATCTCCCCTACAAAGTGCTTTGCCAGTGACTTTGTCAGGCAATTCACCGATAGCTGTGCTGTTATAGCCGGTTGATGAAGTGATGGAAGGCAAGGTTTCAAGGACAATCTTCACGTTCTTTCCGAACGGGCTTTTCAGATCATAGTTACCATATTCAGTAGTTGAACAAGTTGTGAATAGAGGGTCTGCAAGAACAAGGGCAAAGAGCATTGAAAGAAGTATAATCAAGAAACACATGGCTAAAAGTGCATGCCTGGTCATAATTATATTTTGGATGAACTTCTTAAAAAAAATTTACACAAGACAAGCAATAAAAAGCTAGGATTGAGATGAGTAAAAAATGTATGCAAGGCATTCCATTGACGCAAGCAACTTCTGGCGGCTTTCCATAAAATTATTAATAAAAATCTTCATATTCAAATGTAACATTTAATTATAAAAACTCTAATATTATATTAAAAAATCATTTCAAATAATTAAGGAAACTTCAAAATATAATTTATTTTATATTCTTTAATTAATATTTTATAAACAACGACCGAGTATTTTATTCAAAATCCATTACTTGGATTAATGCTGTGAAATTTTATAAATAGAATTTGATAGCATGCATGAGCGTTTTTTGAAAAGAGTAGTCATGGTTTCATTTCTTATAGAATGATATTACTTACTAAACTCAGAATCTGATATAAAATGACTTCAATTATTAACTTAATTATTAGATGCAGCACTGTTGTTAAGAATAGCAGAATATTCAAAAGAGTTTGAATATTGAGAAAATATATATATATATTCAAAACGAAATTTGTTAACCAAAGAATTGGAATAATATATTCTTAGTTTGAAAAACTCATGCGTTGAAATGATACAAGTTGTTGTATGTGACCTCACTAAAGCATCCCTGACACTTCATATATTTGATTATTCTGATGATTTTTTTAAAAAAAAATTATCAAGCCATTCCCTGGTTGAATTAATCTAGATTTTGAATTATTCTCAATTCGTAGTAGGACAATCTAGAAGTGTTAATTTGGAGTGTAGTAGATGATGTATAAAAATAATTTTTATTATTTTTTTAAATTTTTTAAATTGATATATTAAAACCATTTAAAAACATTAAAAATATTAATTAAAAATAAAATTTTAATAAAAAATATGTTACCCCGCAACCACAAACATCTTTATTAATCTTATCTATTGGGGACCATTGTACCAATATTGACTTGCTTTTTGGTCCTCTGATGAGAAAATATATTCAAGAGTCGCACTCCATACCACGAGTACTGTCCAGACTTATCCACTCGGAATCTCAAATGCCTATTCGCATATGGTTGCAATTTCCTCGATTGGGTTCAAGAGTTGCCGGTCTTCTCTTGCTATTTTATGCAGCTTGTGCATCGAAGGAAGTTTTTAGGTGGACTACGGTCCCGTGGTTTTTCCCGCATCGGGTTTTCCACGTTAAAAATCTTGGTGTTGATTTTGTGATTATTTGCATTATTTTTCATCATTGTTTGATTCTGTTTTACTGCACAAAGAGGGAAAGAATTGGGACTTGTGAATTGTAATTGTATTCCGCTGAATTGATCCGGGTAAATTGGTGTCCGGTTGTTCCGAATTTTCCCAACATATATTAGCTTCGAAAATAGCTCTATGCTTTTAAATTCACTATCGCAATCGAAAGGAATAGATCTACTTCTTAACATCGACATCAAGTTCGACAGGCATCTATAGTATCTTGAACTTTGCAGGGTGAATTCTTCATTTCGTAATGATTTTTAAGCAGGTCCGGAGGTGATGTTTTCTTTAGGTACATAAAATTAAAAAAAAAGAAAATGGCTGTATCAGCGTGTCAGCTACCTCCATCAAGTATAATTATAATTATTTTTTAAAATATTTTTTATTTAAAAAAATATATTAATAATATTTTTTTAATTTTTTAAAAATTATTTTTGAGATTATCGCATTAAAATAATTTTAAAATATCAAAAATATATTAATTCAAAATAAAAAAAAATAATTTTTTTAAAAATGCTTTTAAAACACAATGTCAAACACGCCCAAATAAAATGTGTAGGACTAATCGTGGTTGTTGAAAATATTATTTTGTCATATTATTTGATATGTCTTGATATTTTTTTTCTTTTTAGTTAAAGTGTGTGTAATAATTATGTTCAATTTGATTTTGATTTAATTTTTATTTTTTTTCTTTTATTTCCATCTCATAGGCCTCAATTTGCATATTGGCTGTGAAAAAAATTATATTAACTCTCTTGAGATTTGATCTCTTTCTTATTTATTTTATTTGAAAAAATTATTTTAAATTAAAAAGTTTTTTGAATTTTAACCTCAATATTTATTTAGTTCTAGTTCTTTTAATTTATTTTTGTTTAAGATGACTTATAAATTTTATGTGTTTCTTGTGATTTCATCATTATTATTTTTTCATGTTTGGTCCTTATTTTTTATTTTAAATCAAATTGATTAGGGATTAAGTTTCTTGCTTTAGTTTAAGTTTGGAATTTTACAAGTTGTGATTTTTTAAAATTTTAAAAAATTAATTGCATTTCGATAACAATTTACCAGGCTTTTAGTAAAAAGGATACAGAGTTTATTCATACTAAAAAAATTCTCAAAGAAAACAGCATGGCAAAGTTACATGAAAATTCAAAAACTCGATCAATTTTTATTCATTCATTATTTTCCTTATCAAATGTTATTATATAAAACCACTCACATACCAATTCTAGAAAAATTTAACAATTAAAAAAGAGATTAAAGTAAAAATAATCAAGTGCAAAATTATGAAATACGCTCCCTTCCAAAGTCATGTCTCCGCTAAAGGTCTTCTCTTGCAATTTCATTTTAGTTACGCAGGCTTAATTTCCCCTTTCTTGCTTCCTTTCCTTGTCTTTTTCTTGTTTTTACATTCACAAAAAGTGGGATCAGTAAGTATGATTAATAAAATAAATATTCAGTATAATAAAAATAATAACTCATACATAATTTTTTATCTGCGCATAACTAATAACAGCAGACTACTGCCCATAATTTTTTTTTTCCAATAAGGTAACCCAAAAGGGAATTGTTAACAAAACAATTGAATATTTTGTTCTTTAATATTCAGATTGAGAAACTGAAATGCCGAACATATCATCCTACAGCTTAAAAATAATTGTACGTGTCCTACAAGGCCTAACATATATATATATATATCTTGAACTTGACCTGACCTTAATTTTCAATTCGCTTCTTTCTTTCTAAATCTTAAGTATTGAATTAGTAGGACAACACCACATCTTTAATTTCACACTTTATTCACTTCATTCTTTCTAAATTTTTATTCTGAAAAGGCTCCAACATGAATAAAGTGATACTAGTAAATGTCAGCAATAAATAATTTAAATTTAAAAAGACGATTGGTGTGCGTTTCCCACGAGTATTTAGGTGCTCATAGCTCTGCCCTTTTCCACTCCAAAAGCAGAAAGGTTGGTGTGCGTTTTCCACGATAATGGATGACATCTAAGTATAGCCACCAAGGCTTTCCCATTTCTTGCCCAATCCAGTATTGGCCATAAACTTAAATTTCAAAAGAAGAAACAAAAGGGATATTCGGATTATCAGAGAAAAGGAAGCTATGCCCCCAGCTAAGCTTGAATGTAGACTTTTAAAGTAAGAAATAAAAGATAGACATGTCATTTTCATCCATACCATCCCTATCTATTTTACCTTAAGATAACCAAATATTATTAATTAACTACACATGTTCCTTACATATGTTTTATTAACTAATCAAATTAAAGAAAAAAGAGCCCACTAAATCCACGCATGCACTTTATTATTTAAGACTAGGATAAAAAAGTATATGTAAAGTGCGGTCATCCAACACGGTCGTGTGTAATCCTCCTATTTCATTACATTAATGAAGTTCATATGTACATGTGATGCATGAATAATTTGACTTCAATTTGTTAATCATTTTAAACAAAGATTAGATAAAAGGTAACATTGAATTTATATTATTATTGACTAAAAGAGTTTCTTCTCTTGTCATTGGTACTCTCTTTTTTTTTAATAATTCATACAAAAGAATCCAATACATGAAAATTGACTTGTTATCAACACAGTATTTGTCTGCCCTTGCTCAGCATGTTCTACCGATACTCAGCACCGAGGTTAAAGCGCAGCAGCAGCTTTGTCTTCAACTGTGTAATGCATGCTTTGTCTTCACGTGACAAAGTTGAAATTTCATGGCATGCACAATCTCATCCTACGATCTGCATGGACTCGGGAGAGGTGAATTAATGCACCATTTTATTTTGAAAATGCTCCAACATGAATAAAGTGATACAAAAGACGATTGGTGTGCGTTTCCCACGAGTATTTAGGCGCTCATAGCTCCGCCCTTTTCCACTCTAAAAGCCGAAAGGTTGGTGTGCGTTTTCCACGATAATGGATGACATCTAAGTTGGTGGGGGAATCCGGATAATATACTTATATTTGTTTATAGAAACTTAAGTATATTTACATAATATTTAATATAATTCAGTATATCATTTATATTTATGAAAAAATCAATATTATTAAAAATAAAAAAAAAATACAAAACAAATACATAAAGAAGAAACATTACACCCACTCTAACTCAACTCCCAGTTTACACATACTACTGCACATTGCAGCAAAGCTGCTGCCCTTAGCAACCCCTCTTTCTTTCTTCTTCTTACATGTTGCACTCTCACCACTCTCTCTCTTATTTTGCTCTTAAATAATGCCTCTATTTATAGGCATCAATGGTAAGATAAAATTCACAAATTATACCATGATTTATGACACTAATGGTGGCAGCACATGAGTTGCACTATTTTATCAATGGTTGGTGCAACTTGGCTATACACCTACCACTGTAGGCTTTTGACAATGGCAACCCTACTCCTTAGGGTAGGCTGCAAAGAAGTTGCCCATTAATGGCAATATCTCAACAATTACCCCATTTGATATTTATATAAGCAATTGTCCTCTTTCTTCTTCAGCACAAGCTTACATCCTACAACTCTTCCAAGCTTATCATTTCGAAAGCGTCTGTGGCCAAATTTATAGGTACTCGCCAAACCTTTCAATCACTAAAGTAACCTGAGCACACCCTTGCTCACACCAAAGGATTACTTTAACCAGATGATCTCCCACATCACATCTGAAGAGTGTTAACACTTGTCTTTGAGACACAACATTCCCCTTCAAGTGTATCAACCATGCTTACAATACCCTCTCAAACGAAAATTTCTATTTCCAAGTGCGACAGTCATTATCTAAGTATCTCAATATGATCACAAGCTCACCACTCTTCTAAGAGTCTACTCATTCAGGAGTTACGTTTGCCCTCTGTTCCACCCTAGAAACCACGTCTTACTTCTTCATGAGTCTCCTACTCTTAGTCTCAAGAGTCTAGGTAGCTTTTCACCTTTAACCATGGGGCAGCTCATTAAAGGTTGATCCATATCTATCTTCATTCTCTGAGTATTACAATGTCATTACCGAGCCCACCACTTTGACAAGAGTCAACTTGTTTCAGGAACCTGCGCATGCCCTCTACTCCTACATAGCAGTTGGGTCTTAATGCTCCACAAGTCATCCACTTATTATCCAAGGAAAATGTCTTCTAGCTCATTGATCTTTAGCATGGGGGTAATATCTATGAAAGTCAATCCTGCATTTGTCTGCATACTCATCATAGCCACTTCATTGACTATCCACATATCCACTCATATCTAATCATCACATTGGCTCTGGGGCATTCTGTAATTGGGGCTCCTATCATGGCCCTCACACCTTCTCCTGAGGTGTCTTCGCTCGTCGTCATGCAGCGGTCTAAACCTGAGCTCATATTGTGGCCCTCATACCTTCTCTCTAAGGTGTCTTCGCCTTTCATATGCGGTCGCATCCTCCTTCAACTAGGATGCTTTAAAGTGGCTTCAAGATTCTCTACCACCATGTAGACTATGAGAGAGATCACTACTACTAATCACATAGAAAGAGAGAGTTGCAATACACTCCTCGCAATCATCCATCTCGATTTCTATGTTTGGAGCTTCTACGTCTTTCTACTTGACAGCTCCACCTACACCAACTTTCTTGGAGAATTCGAACTAGTGATGTACTAATATTTGCTCATAGAAAGCTAAGCACACTGATACAATATTTAACGTGATTTGGCATATCGTCTACATCCACGGGAGAGTCGATATTATTAGAGATAGAAAAAGAACACAAAACAAATACATGGAGGAGGAGGAGGATTATATCCTTTCTAACTCAACTCTCAGCTCATACACACATTGCTGCACATTGCAGCAGAGCTGCTGCACTTGGTAACCTCTTTTCTCTCTTCTTCTCACATGTTATACTAAGGCTTTCCCATTTCTTGCCCAATCCAGTATAGGCCATCTGCTTTTCAAAGCTTAATCCACAAACTTAAATTTCAAAAGAAGAAACGAAAGGGATATTCGGATTATTAGATAAAAGGAAGCTATGCCCCCAGCTAAGCTTGAATGTCGACTTTTAAAGTATGAAATAAAAGATTGACATGTCATTTTCATCCATACCATCCTTATCTATTTTACCTTAAGATAATAACCAAATATTATTAATTAATTACACATGTTCCTTACATGTGTTTTATTAACTAATCAAATTAAAGAAAAAAGAGCCCACTAAAATCACGCATGCACTTTATTATTTAAGGCTAGGATAAAAAAGTATATGTAAAGTGCGGTCATCCAACTTGGTACATGTGATGCATGAATAATTTGACTTAAATTTGTTAATCATTTTAAACAAAGATAGATAAAAGGTAACATTGAATTTATATTATTGGCTAAAAAGAGTTTCTTCTCTTGTTGGCACTCTTTTTTTTTTAATAATTCATAAAAAAAAGTCCAATACGTGAAAATTGACTTGTTATCAACACAGTATTTGTCTGCCCTTGCTTAGCATCTTCTACCGATACTCAGCACCGACGTTAAAGCACAGCAGCAGCTTTGTCTTCAACTGTGTAATGCATGCTTTGTCTTCACGTGACAAAGTTGAAATTTCATGGCATGCACAATCTCATCCTACGATCTGCATGGACTCGGGAGAGGTGAATTAATGCACCATTTTTAGTTTTGTTACTATAAATAGCTTCCTCTCCCAATTTTTTGCATCCATCAATTGAGTGCGGTTTAGAGAACACTAAGGTGGTGATTGCATTGTGGTAAAACTGTGTTTTTTTTTTTTATTATTATTGTTTTTAGCTTTAATTTTTATATATATTTTTGGATTATTTTTATATGTTGATATTAAAATATATATATATATATATATATATTATTTTAATATATTTTTAAGTAAAAAAATTTTTTTTTGTCATAACTCTTATAGTATTATTAATCTTGAAGTATTAAAATTTTAGGATAATTTTTTTTAAGGAAAGCAAAATTTAGATTTTACTAGTTTTACACAAAACCTACCATCTAACTTTGGTAAAATACATTTGTAATCCCTCAAGTCTTGAAAATTACTTTACTGGAATTTTGGTCATGCAAGTCCCTATACTTTCAGTGATTGGTGACTCATGGTCCCTCCATCAATGTATACCTTTTACATTACTATCAAAGAAAATTTTCAATTATCATTGTAAATACCAAATCAAATATTCAGTATCCACATTCAAAATATTGTAATAAATAATTATATTGAACAATTTTTTTTGAACAGATAATTGATTTCATTCCATTATTACTCTTTCATACCAATTTTTGTAACTGAGAAACAATGAACGTATTTTGCCCTTTATATCCTATATAGCCGCGGACATGCCTAAGAGGGCTTCGCGGTCACACACTTCATTCATTCGCCAGCTTCATCAACGAGGTAAAGTATCAGAAACTGTTAAGCCACTGACAGAACAATCATTAGCTTTTGCCTCGTGGTGGTCTGTAAATCTCCCAGCAAAAATGGCCGGCCGTTGAGGATGGGGAAGATCAATTGAGTTGTCACTTTTCAGCATTAAAACAACGGACGACATGGCTGGCCTTTCACTAGCATCTTCTTGGACGCATAATAAACCGATATGCACGCATCGGGAAAATTCATCAGAGCAGCATGAATCAGCCAACACTGGATCTATCATCTCGAGTTCCTTTCCATTGTTACATAATTCCCATGCCTGATTCAGGATTCGGAAGTGTACTTAACTAAACATTTATATCACAGTGTCAAGCAAGTGATTATGTGTATTCTATATATGCCGAAGAAACTTACATAAGCTAGGAGGCTAGGAGCACGTTTCGATTTGTGGAATCCAGAATTCTTTCTTCCGGTTATGATCTCCAACAGAATAACTCCAAAACTAAAAACATCAGATTTGGTGGAGTAAAGTCCCTCCATTGCATACTCTGGTGCCATGTATCCACTATTCAACAGAAGGGACAGGAAATTTTTAGTAATCCTGGAAAAAGTAAATATCCAACAAGCCCTATGTGCTGTGCATCCAGCAGCTAGTGGAGACAGAGGTGGCCCAAAAAACTCCAGACTTGGAAAAGTTAGAAACATGAAACAAGGAAGATGATGGATCATGCCATCGTGCTTTGTTATATTATTATTGTCTAGGAAATCGGGTAGCTAATGAAGTGATTATACTTGATATACAAAGATAATTCAGGTGAAAATTCACTTACTATGTTCCCGCTATCCTAACAGTATTGCCTTCGCCTTCATTAGCTTCCATGATCCTTGCCATTCCGAAGTCAGAAATCTTCGGATTCATGTTATTGTCCAACAAGATATTGCTAGCTTTCAGGTCCCGATGGATGATTCTAAGTCTAGAATCCTCATGGAGATAAAGAGTTCCCTTTGCAATCCCATTTATAATATGAATACGACTTCTCCAACTAAGTTGAGCACGTTTCTTCCGATCTACGTACAGTTAAAATCACAATTGATACGAAATCAAATTATTGCTTGAATTCAGTATTTCAAAAATAAAACTTCAGCGTATTGTATCTGAGATCAATGAATTATGGAAATTTCTGATTTGAAAACATTAAGAAACTTATTAAAGAGGACTACTTACCAAAGAGGACCATGTCTAGGCTGTTATTAGGCATGAATTCATAGACCAGAAGCTTTTCCTCTCCATCAACACAAAAACCGAGAAGCTTAACAAGATTTTTGTGCTGAAGTTTCATGATTAGCTGAACTTCATTTGTAAACTCGTTTTTGCCTTGCTCGGACGAAGCTGAAAGTCTCTTTACTGCTAATTCTTTTCCATCACTCAGAATACCCTTAAAAAATACACAACAAAGGAATTAGTAAAACCTCTTTTTATCTCTTCTCTAGAGAACTCCGTAAGGTAATTTGAGCTTGAACATAAGATATTGTAATTCATTTACCTTGTAAACCGGGCCAAAACCACCCTGCCCTAGAAAGTTTGTTTCAGAGAAGTTATCAGTAGCTGCATTTATGGATGCCAAATCCATAATTGCGGATTCCCGATCATTAAGGCCATCTCTCTGAAAATCTTGGTGCTGGAAATCATTGTGGTTTGGGTGATCAAACACACGAAATTTACCATCTTGGCTAGTATTTTCTTTCTTACCTGTGTGACAAGATTCAAGAAGTCAACAAGGGTTACAAGAAAACCAAAAAGGAACATGTTAGTGGATTTCATAAGAAGCATCCTTGCATTTTCGCATTCTGAATTTCATCGCAAGATGGCAGAAGAAGGAGCCTAAAATTGCTACCACCAAAAGTGTGGATGCCACAGTACTTATTGTAATTATCCATTTTTCGCTTTCGTTGCCTGTCATTAGGGAAAAGAAATTATTTTCAGTGCATGTAGTTTTTTATATTAGTAGGGAAAAGAAATTATTTTCAGTGCATGAGGTATAGTTTAATTTTTATATTAGCAAATATAACCAAATATAACCACTTTTTACGTCTTAATTGATCTATAAGCAAATTAGTACCTTTTCCGGTCGCCGGACTTTGAGAAGATTCAGTTGCGCCGTCATAGAAAGCATATAACTCATACCTTAAATAGCAACTGCGGCTCAAAACCCTTGCTCCACGAGAAAAAAGGCAACAAGTCGTAACATTTCTTATGGCAACCTCAAGGCATGTGTAACAATCATTTGGAGACAAGTCTGTAGAGCATTGTACTAGAGAGAAAAAGTTGTCACTATTAGTGAAAGGTTCGTCTCTAGTAGCATACATATTCGCTGAAGGACCAAAAGCTGCCTTCTTGATAAGACTACTCAAGGTTTTATTGACTACTAAACTAAGATGTTCTGGATTTGAAATGTTCTTCGGATTTTGTTGGGGAATGTTTCCTGAAACATCCAAGCGGCTTAAGAATCTTTGATTCGAGTAGCGCAATTGACATAGCTCTCCCCATACAACTGCTTCCTTATCTCCTGGACAAAGCTGCCTGATATCTTGAGATGCTGCAGCTACGCAGGTACGGCAGCTTTCATTTGTTACATAGTTGAGGCACATATATTGAGCATACACTCTGTCTGGATCAATTCCAGTAGAGGTAATGAAATTTTTTGAAACGGAAGCATTTGAAGAAAGAGAAGCCATGAGGATCTCGAGCTTGTTTTGAAATGGACTATTATCTGCATTGTTAGATTTGTTCGAGCAAAGTTTGTAAGGAGGATCAGCATAAGCAAGATCTAGAAGGTTGGCAATGGAAAAATAAAGCAAAAGAATTTGAAAACCTTTTTTAACAACAAGGAAATTGTGACCCATATCTTGTGTTTTGAGATTTCGACACTACTAGCTATCAAGAATCATCTATAATTTGGAGCTGAAATTGTTTTCTGTCTTCTTTCACCATACGGCCGGGAGGCCATGTATATATATAAAGCAGTCAAATATGGTGGGTCATCCAAAAGCATAGCACATGGGAATTTTCTTGGAAGAATTGGGATTAATCAAGGCAAGAAGAAAAATATTGTTATAGAACGAAGTCCCCCGTCAAATAATTATAAGAATATAAGGTAATATTACATGAGTCCCTCACCACTGAATTTTATTCTTTTGAATTAAATTCATATTTAATTATCAAATTTAATGTCATATCCTTGGAAAAAACTCAACACATTAGCAAAGATCTTAAAGATCATGGATAAGATTGATTTTTTTTTTTTAAATCAAATTTCAACAAAAAAGTTCAATAAATACGAATCAAGTTTTTACCCTACAAGTAGAGAGAGAGAGTAAAGAATGAGTCATGAAACTGTTACATCCTAATTCATAACTTCATTTTTTCCATTTTTTACAAGATGTGTGCATGCATGTGTGTGTGGTTTCCTGGACTAACAGTGATCATACAAGAAGGTCTTACAAATCTTTACTCGATGATTTGACCTGGACTAACAGTGATCAAACCCACGAGATTTGTTAATGATTTGACCTGGACTAAAAGTTTTAACCAATGTTTCATGAATGTTTAATGTTCGTCTTTGAACAACAATTCCGAGTTTGAACAAGACTTGTTTTGTGATTCATATTTCGTACTTGGAAAACGGTAAGAAACTGCATTTACGATCGGCCCCCTTTTTCTTCATTAATTAAAATTTCAGCCTCGAGGTACGATTGGTGATCCAGTATAAAGTATTTTTTAAAGTATTTTTTTAATTAAAATGTATAATAATAATGTTTTTTAGATTTTTTTATTTTTTATATTAGTATATTAAAATAATTAAAACAAATATCTAAAATTTTATAAGCTTGATTTTTTTTAGACAAAAAACAATTTAAAAAATATTTTACAAAACAAAAATCACATAGAATGTTTCCCTTATCATCCACGGAAAAACCAAATTTTATGGGTAAAAAGTTATACATTCAGTTCCCGTAATATCACAAGTATATATGAGAGGTGCGTTGTGAAAAGAAAACGGAGCAGAAGTTTAAAAACAAAAATTAATTACAGGCATTAATTTTCACCTGTCAAACACTAAGAAAATATAAATTTAATATTTTTTTAAAACTAAATATATTTGGAAGAGTATTCAAATGTAAGTGAATGGTTCATAAAAATTAAATATTTAAGAATATATTTAAAAGTGTAGTAATGATTGCTTTTCAAAGTGTTTTTTATTTACAAATATATCAAAATAATATTTTTTTTATTTAAAAAAAATTACCTTTAGTATCATCCTATCAAAATTTAAAAATATAAAAAATAATTTTAAATAAAAATAAATTTAACTAAATTTTTATTTCTATATAGTTTTATCAATGCAAGCTGATTTGTGGAAAGTGCAATTTCCACTTTGTTTTATCAATATATGTTTCACAGGTATTTTAAAAAACAAGTTTAGTGCAGAATAATTTTTTTGAAATGGGATAACCTTTTGATTGAAACAGACATGCATTTTCTATGGTTTCAAAGTTCAAATGGAGGAAAAATAAACGAGTGGACAATGAATATTCCCCAACTATACAGCTAGTCTCAGTCTTAGCACCAGTTGTTTTTATTAATTTTATACTCAAACTCGTAGAAATTCTCAATTAAGGATTATTATTTATTTTTAAACCTTTCCATCTATTTTTCAATCTAAATTGTACACTGTTATATATATATAAGAAATTACATCATTTTATTTGAAATTTAATATTTTACGTAAGGTAGTTATTAATTATGCAGCTCGTTTGTTGTTGATTCTTGGTGGCTTAAACTCATTTATGTATGCGCGATGCAATCGTTTCTACATAAACAATCCAAGTTTAGGAAGTTCAAAGAGTTTTTTATATTCTCCATACGCCAAGAAGACCATGTGTTAATGTTCTCAACGACATTTTCAAATACCAATTAAGTTGTAATTTCTATTATTTTTATACATGGGATATACTCTTTTAGTCTAATGAAAGATTAAATTGTAAAATATCGTTTGAACTACAAAATATGATATCATTATGGTCATAAAATTCAAAAATATGGATAAAAATGTAGAACTCTTCTATATATCCAAATATTCTATATATCCAAATATTTTATATATGGGATATAATGTAGAATAAACAAAGAAAAAAAAGACTTCATCACACATTATTATTATGACGAGAGCACGCATTAAACTACTCAACTAATTATGTATATAATATTGTAGCGTAGAGTATTTTTTAAATGTGTTTTTCGATTGAAAATACATAAAAATAATGTTATTTTATAATTTTTATTTTTTTAATATCAACATATTAAAATCATTAAAAAAATATCTAAAAAAAATCAATTTGATACCTTTTCAAATGAAGAATAATTTTAAAAGTATTTTAAAAAAAAACTACAACAATATCAAATAAACTCTAATAGCTTACTAGAACCATTCAAAATTTGAAATAATAGCATAACTAATAATATTTTTAACTATTATTAATGAAAGTAATAGCAATTTCTTTTTGAATAATAGATTGAATTATTAAAATACAACCTCTTAATTATTCCTTGACAATGCCAATTTATGAACCTTTAGGTGAACTAGTGAGTCGAGAGAGCCAACTCTCTTTTTAGCAATTCAACAACAAAAATAATTTAAAATCTTTGAACTAAAAAAATCCTTGATTTTACCTCTTGAACAATATGATTTTTTTAATGTTTCCTTTCCATTAGGGTTTTGTTGAGAAACTAAAGGAAAAAAATCTATAAAAACCCTTTTAATTCCTATCGCACGTGTGCGGCGTCGCGACGATTGTCCACCCTCACTCAATATGTGTTTATATCTAGAAAATATAAGAAGACAAGGAATTCTAATCTTTTATCAGTGAAAAAAAAGAAGGAATGAGAGTCGCCACCTATTATTATGGTCACTAGGAACCCTAACTGGTCTCAGAGATCAGGTATGGAAACTGGTTGCGTATAGGAAAGGTATTAGCACCCCAAATACGTTCTATCTAAGGTAAGCTGCATTGTTTTATTGTCTGATAAAAAATATAAGGTCTTATCATGTTAGTCATTCTATGGTTCAAGAAAAGTCCTTATCGGTAAGGAGGTTCTTATCTTATGGGGTAAAACCTAACCATTCTAATATCTATAAAAGAACTATTGTCTTAATATCAGGAATACATTTTACGTATAAATTCATAATCCCTTATATTAAAAGAAAACACCTTATATTAAAAGAAAACAAAATAATTTTTTTGGATTTTTTTGAAATATTGGTCAAGTTCTCGTGACTTTAATAAACTGGTTATTAAAGCCAAAATGCATGTTAAAACATTTTTTTTTTAAGTTTTCTTTGTTATATGAAAATATGATGTGATTTTTTCTTTAAGAGACTTGGTCGTATGCATGAAAATAAGAACATTTTTTTTTGTCTAATTTTTCAATGTTTTGGTGAAAACAGGGTATTTTAATACCGGATTTGTATCTTTATAGTATAAAAGTACAAATCAATATTAGACAAAATTCCACAACAAAATATGTGAAAAAATGACATATTTTTTCAAAAAAAATTTTTAAAAAATTTTTGTGACTAGGCTAGGACCGACTCAAATAAAATACCAACTATCTTATATTGGGTTAGACTCAGCCCAGTCGTGTGGCCTAGGCTAATGGTCCAACCCGGACTAGTTACTGTGCAGTCGTGTGGACTAGGCTAATGGTCCAACCCGGACTAGTTACTGTGCCCTGCACAGTAACCAGTTAATTATAATTAGTTGGTTATTATGCTTATGCATAGTAACCAAGTAATTATTTTCTTGCTTGCAGAACGTGCATAGTGCATGTTCTGCATGCAAGAAGAAAACCCAGAAAACAGAAATGAGGGGGAGAGAATTACCTAGCGGTGGCACTGTTTTCGCGGTGGACAGCGGTTGTGTTGTGGTGGCAGGAAGTGTTTCCAGCGATGAAGAGAAAGAGACCAGAGAGATGTTACAGTGTTTATCTTCTTCCCTATTTATCTTCTATTTTTCGGCACTCTTCTCCTTTGTCCTTTCGTTCTTTGACTCTCTGTTTTTTTTTTCCTATTTTGTTCTGGCTACGGCGGTGTTAGTGGTATCTCACGGTGCTGGTGGCGGTGGCAAACTGGGGAGAGCTGAGGGTGGTCGGTGGTCTCTTTTTTCTTTGTGTTTTACTCAACCTCTATTTCTGCTCTCTGTCTTGTTCTTTCTCCTTTTTTGTTTTTCTCTGAGAGCGGAGGGGTTGTTGTAGCAGTAATGAGGCAGGTAGGCGGTGTTTGCTGCAGTTTGTTTTCTTCTCCCCCGTGTAGAGGCGCAAGCCTCTGTTTCTCTGTATTTTTCTTCCCCTTACTTCTTTGTATCTTCTTCTACTTTTGGAAAATGATGGTGCTGTCGGGGGTGACTGGGAGGAACGGTGGAGGTGATGGTGGCAGCTATACGAACCGCAACCTGTGGTTCTTCCTCTCCTCTCCTCTGTTTCTTTGTTGGTTTCGACTCTTTTTTTTTTTTTTTTTCTGTTCTTTCACTCTCCTTACACCCTCAAAATTCCTCGGTTCATTCCTCTCTTTCACACCAAAAATTTCCCCTTGTTCTTATCTTTCTCTCTGCCCAAAACCCCCCATAAATATGTTGTTTGCTTCTCTCCTTCTCTAAAATTTTGCCACCGCTAGTTTCCTTTTTTTTTTTCTTTTCCTCTCCCTCCCCTTATGTGTCGCTCTCCCTTGTATTTATAGGTAGTCGAGGAGAGGTTCACCATACCCTATACAAGCACAGGGCATGGTGGCTGGGCCACGGGTCTCCTATTTCTCCATTAATGAGAGTATGGATTGTGTAAGTAGTTAGGCAAGTGGGGAGGTAGAGAAGGAGAGGGTAAGCAGGAAAAGGATTTCAAAAAATCTTCTTCTCCCCTGTCTCTGCATTTGCAGGGGAGAAGGAGAACAGTGCCGTTCAAAATGGCACTATTTCAGTGTTCTGGATTTTTTTTTTAAAGAAAAGAAAATATATAATTTGAAAAAAACCAAAAATGGGTTATGACAATTCCCCCCCTCTTTACAATGCTTACGGAGCAAAAATCTCCTTAATGTTTTGCATAGTAAGCTTTGTAAAGAAAACAAAAAAAGAAAATGGCCTCATCATCTTGGGCGACCTGCCTATACATGCTCATAGTGGTCTATTTTCACGGGCGACCTGCCTACACACACTCACACTGGTCTATTTTCACGGGCGACCTACCCACACACGCTCACACTAGTCTTGGTTTATTTTCATAGGCGACCTGCCCAAGCATACTCAAAGTGATATTTTTTTTCGAGGGCGACCAGCCCACACACTCACACTTACCCTAGTCTATTTTCATGGGTGACCTGCCCAAATAGAAAAAGGAAGAGTGGTCTCATTGTAATGGGTAACCTACCCAGGTGAAGTAATTGTCTCATTGTAATGGGTGACCTACCCAGATAAAAACAAACATGAAGAATTGGTCGCGTTGTAATGGGTGACCTACCTAAAGAAAAAAAGAAAAGAGTGGTCTCATTGTAATGGGTGACCTACCAAAGTGGAAGAACGACCTCATTGTAATAGGTGACCTACCTAGATAAAAAAAAAAATGGAGAATTGGTCATATTGTAATGGGTGACCTACCCAGAAAAATATTGGTCTTATTGTAATGAGTGACCTACCCAAGAAAAAAGGAAAGAGTGGTCTTATTATAATGGGTGACCTACCCAGATAAAAAAAACATGAAGAATGGTCGAGTTATAATGGGTGACCTACCCAAAATGGGAAAAAGGTAGAGTGGTCGAGTTATAATAGGTGACCTACCTAGGTGGAGGAATGGTCTCATTGTAATGGGTGACCTACCCAAAATGAGAAAAAGGTGGAGTGGTTGAGTTGTAATGTGTGACCTACCCAGGTGGAGGAATGGTCTCATTGTAATGGGTGATCTACCTAGATAAAAACATAGAGAATGGTCGAGTTGTAATGGGTGACCTATCCAAAAAAATATTGGTCTCATTGTAATAGGTGACTTACCCTGACCTACCTAAAATGAAAAATGGAAAGAATGGTCGTGTTGTGACCTACCTAAGTGGAGGAATGGTCGTATTGTAATGGGTGACCTATCTAGATAAAAATATGGAGATATGTGGTCGAGTTGTAATAGGTGACCTACCTAAAATGAAAAAAAGGAAAGAATGGTCATGTTGTAATTGGTGATCTACCCAAGTGGAGGAATGGTCACATTGTAATGGGTGACCTACCTAGATAAAAATATGGAGAATGTGGTCGAGTTGTAATGGGTGACCTACCCAAGTGGAGGAATGGTCGCATTGTAATGGGTGACCTACCTAGATAAAAACATGGAGAAATATGGTGGAGTTGTAATGGGTGACCTACCCAAAAAAGAATGGTAAGGGTTCAAAGGCGCACTCAAAATAAGGTAGGGTTTGAAAACGCACTACCCAAAAGATGGTGGGTCAAAGGCACACTTGAAAGGAGGTAGGGTTATAAAACACACTACCTGGGGAAGTGAGGGCTCAAAGGTGTACTCAAAAGAAGGAGGTAGGGTTAGAAAATGCACTACTTAAAAATTTTGATGAATGATTAATAATTTGTTGAAATGTTGAAAACAATGCATTATGATTGATATGCATTTATACCTACCTGAGAAATATAGGTCCCTATTTCTTCATGGTGTCTTTCTTTTCTAAAAAATTGGAGTGTTGATAGTAAACTTTGATAGCTTTTTCTCTCTTACTTACTCGAGTCATCTCTTGTGATCTTGACCTCTAGGAAGGGCTTGATATCATCATACTTCTTTGTCCTCCTCCTTTTATCTCAACGGTTGCTAATTTTTGCCCGGTATTTTTCTTAGAAAGGGAATCATGGAGCCGGTCCTACCAAGAGTTTTTGGATTGCCCCTAGCTTGATCATGCCCCCAAATATTCAATTCGAGTTTGGGGATGAGGCTAGGTGAAGGAAGGTTTGATAAGGAGTTCTTTTCATGCAGAAATTTTAGAATTTCAAAGCTATTCCAGACACAAAAATCATTCTGACATCGATTCAAAGCAAACTTATTCTGAAGAAATTCAAGTGATTTTTATGAAAAGGTTTTCAGAAGTGATGAAAACTTTTTTTTTATTTTGGTGAAAAATATAAAGTGATATTTGGTTAGTCAAAAAGGTTTCAGATTTAATTTAAGGGTTTCAAAGAACCAGTGTTCAAAGTATTCATTTTATTTGCATGAATAATGACTTGGTTTGCATGAGAAAACACTGTCTACCGATCCAGATTGCTTGCCTTTGATCAGAAAGGGCTTAATTAGGCACATAATGTAGGCTTGGGCTATTGGTTATAAAGAATGGGATATTTGCAAGTTCAAAAGGTGTTTAAGGGATTTCAAGACTAAAGATCACTTGTGCTTGTTTCTTGACCTTTTGTCATTTGAATTTATTTTTGAAATGGTCTATTTTACCCCCTAGTGTTGGGCTTGGGCTCTTTCTATTTGTTTTTACTTTCTTCATTTGGTTTTGAGCATCATCATATTGGTTTTTTTTTTTTTGTGAGAAGCTCAATTCTTTTGTATCCTTTGGATTTTTTTTTCATGCCCTCCAGTTTTGTTTGGGCATCTTTGATCATTTCATGCCCCCTAGTGTTCTTTGAGGCACTTTTCAGTATTGAGGATTTTGGTATGTCTTTCGCACTTGCACCCCTAGTGTAGGGTGTGATCCTAGCCAAGGTTATTTCTAAAAACTTTACTAGGCTCAAAAGGGACTGCAAATGATATATTTTTAGCTTCGTGAAAGGATTACCAAATATGGTCTTTTTTCATCTTAAATGCATGCATTTAGGATCGGTAAGCCTTGCTTTCATGCGAGTATGCAAAGTGATTTCTCATTATTCATTCAAATAAAACTTAGCTTTAGAGTCACCTCATAATGTTATTGTTTTGTTTTTTTTTTTTTAGGTTTTCTAGGAGTATGGTTACCTTTCTAAGGAATCACTTGAATTTACAGAACTTGTTTTTTTTGTACTAAACTTTGAATTCCCAAAAAACCTTATGAACATGTGAGATCATGCATTGTTTTGGGAAGAAAAGGGAAAACACCAGTGGTTTTGTCGGTAAAAATTATACTCAGTATGTTATTTGCATGAAACAGCAAGAGAAATGAAGGCATGTCCTGAACACAGGAGAACACATGATCTTATTAACAAGAAAGACTCATTTGACAGAGAAAATCTTGTGGCATTATGAGCCAAATTACCAACAAGACTGAAATAGGTTGAGGCAAAAATGATCAAAAGATAATAATAGGGCAGGCTTCATCCTTCCATTTTCATAAATCTCCTTTTAGGCTAGCCTTCCCATAACAGCTCTTGTAGAGGTCTCATTGACGGTGGGGACAAAAACTGTGGTCAAAATTTGAGTCCTTCAAAATTGAGGTTGCCTTTTTTCGCACCCTGCCTTGACCATCGGTGCTTTCTGAGCATTCTGCTTCTAGTGCCTTTATTGATCCACCATTCAAACATGATTAGGTAAAGGGTTCGTGTTCATATTAGGAGCGTTTTTCAATGCTATCCACCCTGCCTTGATTAGTTGCAAAAGCTTTCTTTTGAAGGCATTGCAAGTATGAATGCTATGTCTAGCAACACTAGCATGGTATTTGCAAGTGAGCTCTAGCTTGTACTAGTTAGGGTAAGGTGGTTGCACAGACGTCAGAGGTTCGGGAGCTACCTACCCGATGCTTACTAGCTTCTGGTACATCTCATTCAAGGGTAGCGGTAACGGAGGTAGTTGTTCTTGGACCCTTTGGTAATTTCCAATTTGACTTTTAGCTTGAAAGTTCTGGGGCTCAGGTTTTTTGATGTCGGCAACTTGGGATAGAGTATGGTAGTTTTGGGATGAGGTTTTCCTACCCTTATAGTCGTCTCCAATATGGTTGACCTCTTTCCTTTCGAAGTCTCTTTTCTCGGTGGGTGCAGAAATTCTACCACTCTTGACGCCTTGCTCTATACGTTCACACACTACCACAACATTAGTGAATTGCTGGGCCGAACTACCCATCACATGCTTATAATATGGTGTTTTGAGTGTGTTGGCAAATAAAGTGACTATCTCTTTGTCCAAAAGTGGGGGATGGACTTGAGCAGCTGATTCTCGCCATCTTTGAGCATATTCCCTTATGCTTTCTTTGTTCCTTTTCTCTAAATTGAACAAGTTGGTTCTGTCTAGAGCAATGTCCATGTTGTACTTGTACTGCTTGATAAAAGCATCCACTAGGTCTTTTCATCTCCGGATTTGTGTGTTGTCCAATCTCATGTACCAACTCAATGTTGCCCCACTTAAGCTATCTTGAAAAAAGTACATCAATAGTTTTTCATCATGTACTACTTCTGTTATTTTATTGCAATAGGATTTGAGATGAGTCATGGGGCATTGTGTTCTACTATATTTGATGAACTTAGGAACACGAAACTTTTTCGGGACAACCACATTTGGGACCAGACATATCTCTGCTACCCGTACTGGATCATATAAGTCTACCCCCTCAATTACTCTGATTCTGGCCTCTAGTGCCTCCATCTTATCTTGATCAATGCTATCAAATGACTTGGCCTTGTGGGACTCATTAACAAATGCATTTATAACTGTAGGGGCTGGTGCAGCTGTTGCTGATTGCATAAATGCTGGATCATGTTGAGGCTTTTGACCATGTTCACTCATTCTTTCTTCAGGCTGAGCTATCTGATTAAAGGCGACCAGTCGGTTAGAAGGACCTTCACTAGAGGCATTTCTTAGTGTTTGCTCAAGTAAGCTAGTGAGGCAAACCACACTTGTCTTTAGGGACTCCAACTCTCTTGAAAATAGACGTCACGGTGAGTGCGCTCTTCATTTTCCATATTTCTCGCTCGAAGTCTGGTGTTGTAGACTCTTTGGGGACCTATATTTCAACCTGGTGCATGTATGTATGTTATTTACAATGAATGGATGTATGTGTACTATGCAAATGTATGTACATGTATGTTAGGGAGTTCATACTCTAAGGATAGGTTTGGGCCATTACATGATGGGTAGCTTTCTACCTGGTCTTGAAAGGGTCTCTTGCTGTCCCAGTGATCACCTTCGTGAAGGCAATATAGGGGCTCAGTAGGTAATGGGACAGCATATGCACCAATCATTACCAGTCTAAGCACTTAGCTAAGAGTTGAGGTTTACATAAACTTAAACCTTGACTAAAAGTCATAAGGTAAGCTGCTAGTCCCCCACTTAACCTAAAGTTTTTCTCAATATAAACTCTCATAAAATATTAATGATGCAAGAAATAATTTATATAATGTATGAACAAATATGTACAAAATTAAAGCATATGAGCAAATGAGAACTATGTATTAACAACGACAAACAAAACCAACAAAAATCAGACAAAACAAGTGCTTAGTCCACAAGGTCCCTAGTGGAGTTGTCATTCTGTCGCGCGTGTGCATATCTAGAAAATATAAGGAGATAAGGAATTCTTGTCTTTTATCAGTGGAAAAAAAGAAAAGAAATGGGAGTTGCCACTTAGTATTCTAGTCACTAGGAACCCTAACTAGTCTTGGAGATCAGTTATAGAGACTGGTTGCGTAAAGAAAAGGTATTAACACCCCAAATACACCCTATCTAAGGTAGGCTGCATTGTTTTATTGTCTGATAAAAAATCTAAGGTGTTATCATGTTGGTCCTTTTATGGTTCAAGAAAAGCCCTCATCGGTAAGGAGGTTCTTATCTTATGTGGTAAAACCTAAACGTTCTAATGTCTATAAAAGAACTATTGTTTTAATATCAGGAATAAGTTTTACATGTAAATTCATAATCCATGATATTAAAAGAAAACAAAATAATTTTTTTGTATTTTTTTGAAATATTGGTCAAGTTCTCGTGACTTTAATAAACTGGTTATTAAAGTCAAAACGCATGTTAAAACATTTTGTTTTGAATTTTTCTTTGTTGTATGAAAATATGATGTGATTTTTTCTTTGAGAGACTTGGTCGTATGCATGAAAACAAGAACATTTTTTTTTTGTTTAATTTTTCAATGTTTTGGTGAAAACCGGGTATTTAAATACCGGATTTGTATCTTTATAGTATAAAAATACAAATCAATATTAGACAAAATTCCACAACAAAATACGTGAAAAAATCACATATTTTTTCAAAAAATATTTTTTTAAATTTTTTTGTGACTAGGCTGGGACCGACTCAAATAAAATACCAACTATCTTATATTGGGTTGGACTCAGCCCAGTCGCGTGGAATGAGCTGATGATCCAACCCAGACTAGTTACTGTGCCCTGCATAGTAACCAGTTAATTATAATTAGCCGATTACTCTGTTCATGCACAGTAACTAGGTAATTATTTTCTTGCTTACAGAACATGCACAGTGCACGTTCTGCATGCAAGAAGAAAACCTAGAAAACAGAAATGAAGGGGAGAGAATTACCTAGCGGTGGCGCTGTTTTCGTGGTGGACAACGGCTGTGTTGTGGTGGCAGGAAGTGTTTCCAGCGACGGAGAGAAAGAGACCAGAGAGATGTTCCAGTGTTTATCTTCTTCCCTATCTATTTCTGTTTTTCGGCTCTCTTCTCCTCTGTCTTTTCATTCTTTGGCTCTCTATTTTTTTTTTCCTGTTTTGTTCTGTCTGCGGCGGTGCTAGTGGCGGTGGAAAACTGGGGAGAGCTGAGGGTGGCCGGTGGTCTCTTTTTTCTTTGTGTTTTCCTCGACCTCTGTTTCTGCTCTCTCTCTTGTTCTTTCTCCTTCTCTGTTTTGTTTCCGTTTCTCCTCTGTTGCTGTTGGTGGCAGCTGTTGTTGGTGGCGCTATAGGTGGCGGAGGGGTTGTTGTCGCAGCAATGAGGCAGGCAGGCAATGTTTGCTACAATTTGTTTTCTTCTCCCCTGTGCAAAGGCGCAAGCCTCTATTTCTTTGTATTTTTCTTTCTCTTACTTCTCTATCTCTTCTTCTACTTTTGGATGATAATGGTGCTGTCAGGGGTGACTGGGAGAAACGGTGGAGGCAATGGTGGCAGCTATGCGGCCCGCAGCCGGTGGTTCTTCCTCTCCTCTCCTCTGTTTCTCTGTTGGTTTGGCTCTTTTTTTTTTTTCTGTTCTTTCACTCTCCTTGCACCCTCAAAATTCCCCGATTCATTCCTCTCTTTCACACCAAAAATTTCCCCTTGTTCTTATCTTTCTCTCTACCCAAAACCCCCCCTAAATCTATCGTTTTCTTCTCTCCTTCTCCAAAATTTTGCCACCGCTGGTTTCCAGTTTTTTTTCTTTTCCTCTCCCTCCCCTTGTGTGTCGCTCGCTCCTTTATATTTATAGGTAGTTGAGGAGAGGTTCACCATACCCTGTACAAGCACAGGGCATGGTGGTCGGGCCATGGGTCTCCTGTTTCTCCATTAATGAGAGTATGGATTGTATAAGTAGTTAGGCAAGTAGGGAGGTAGAGAAGGAGAGGGTGAGCGGGAAAAGGATTTCAAAAAATCTTTTTCTCCCCCGTCTCTGCATTTGCAGGGGAGAAGGAGAACAGTGCCGTTCAAAACGACACTGTTTTAGTGTTTTGGTTTTTTTTTAAAAAAAATATATAATTTGAAAAAAATCAAAAATAGGTTATGACAATTCCTATTGTTTTCTCAACCTACTTGGAAAAACATTAATAAAGCCTAAATCCCCTTTAAAAAACACTATTCATTATCAGTGTAAAGAATGTTTATTGTGATCGAAAATAATGATAAGTGTAATGATGATTTTATCTTATCTATTAATCATTAGTTATGACCAAATTTATTGAGGATAAATAAGATTTTTTTTTTGTATTTTTAATACATAATACAATTATTAAAATACACTTGAAAGTAAAAAATCCAAAATTATTGTTAAGGGGTTTTTTTTTATATTTTCACATTGATTTTTATATTATTATTAGATTGGTTGAAGGGCAATTTAATATTTATATAAATATAAAATATAATTAAAATTATTGATGACCTCCTCAACCAAAGCAGTGTTAATTGGAACAATAATTTTTTCCTTTGTTTTATTATTTTTAATTTTATTCTTTAATATTAGATTTATTAGGGAATTAAATTTTATAATTTTATTTGGTTTACTTTCTTTGAGGTTATTATGATCTCATAATCTAGATTATGTGTTTTGTAGGTTAACTTACTTTATTCAAGTTTTTTTTTATAATTGATTTTTTTTTTAATTTCATCTTTCAATGTTTGGATTGATAAAGAATTTGACTTTAATATATATTTTATTTTTATTTTTTATGAGATTATAACAATCTCATATTCCAAATTATAAAGTTTATATATTAACTTATATTGACTTGAATTGATCTAATATATTTTTATCTCAATATTTTTACAATTTAAATGTAACCAGAACCAAAACTATATCAGCACCCCCTTAAAATTAGTGGACAGTACTGTCTCCTCATGCTATTTATTTCTAGCTTATAATTTGTCAGAACCCTTATAATTCCAACTAGCTTTTCAGACACATTGTTATTATACACAATTTGAGGTCTTCTATTCGCCATTTTGAGATCTTAACAAAATGGCTAAGAAAACAAGCTATTCTGAACCACACCAAATATTGCCGCAGACATTGACAGGAACAGTGGCAATCTTATTAACAATCAGCGCGGTGCGATATCAGAAACAGTCATTTGATTTACAGAAGGATATGTGGGTGAAGACTTGTAGATTGGAACCATTTTACCTAGAGAGAAAGCAGGTTGTTTCGGCTGAGGAAGAGCTATTGGGTCACTTCCCAAAGCTAGAACCACAAATGACATTGTTGGCCTGTCTGCTGGATCTTCCTGCACGCATAACAGCCCAACATGTATGCACCTCACAATCCCTTCTGTTTGACTTCTGTCCATCAACGAAGGATCCACTAATTCCATTTCTCTCCCTTCATTCCACAATCTCCACGCCTGTCAAATTGCATGAAAAAAAAATCATAACAGTACCTAGTTATAATTTTCAAGCTTCAAATTCTTTTTGATAGGTTGAAAATTATTTGAATGGAAATTTTGATGGCAGCGATGTATTGTACAAACATATGCTAAGAGTGTCTGGCCATGTTCTGAGAGATAAAAGCCACTACTTCTTTTCCCACTTGTGATCTCCAGTAGTATAACACCAAAGCTGAAGACATCTGATTTCACTGAGAAGAGCCCTCCCATTGCGTACTCCGGAGCCATATACCCGCTGTTTCGTGCGTAAGACGTACTTTGAATAAGTTATAAGAATTTAGGACTAAAATCATCACCAAACTAGAAAAAGAAATTAGAGTTAAAAAAAAAATTAAAAGAGGGCTTACAATGTTCCTACTACTCTTCTAGTGTTAGCTTTGTTCTGGTTTTCGCAGAAAATTCTAGCCATGCCAAAGTCTGATATCTTGGCAACCATTTCATGGTCTAGTAGCACATTGCTAGGTTTCAAATCCCGGTGAATGATTCTAAGCCGGGAATCCTCGTGCAGGTAAAGAAGTCCTCTAGCAATCCCACCAGCTATGTTGTAACATGTATCCCAATCAAGAAGTGCGCGTCTTTCGGCATCTGAAATTTGAATATCTTGCATCGTTTAATTGTTGAAAATGTAATATTTAAGAATTCAAAGGCAAGCTAAATGGAAAGAACAGACCAAAGATAAAGATATCAAGGCTTTTGTTATGCATGAATTCATATATGAGCAGCTTTTCATCTCCTTCTATGCCACATCCCAATAGCCTCACAAGGTTTCGGTGACTTCATTCTTGAACTCCTCTAAGCCTTGCCATGACTTCCTTGACAGCCTTTTAACAGCTATTTCTTTCCCATCTGGTAACACACCCTGAAACAAATTTGCGACGAGGCAAATTTTGTCAACTGAAGCAATATTAAGCCATGGCAAACAGAACAAAAAACTCGGTTTTCCTGGAGAGATGGATTGGAAAGACATACTCCTGAATCTCAGTGGATTATGACAGCACACCTTTACCACTTACCTTATAAACAGTGCCAAACCCACCTTGTCCAAGCTTATTTGAATCGGAGAAGTTGTCTGTAGATGCTCTGATAGTAGTTAAGTCCATGAAAGGCAGGTCCTCAGAACTTACCAACTGACCTTCATCTGTCATTGTGACCCCTCTTGGACAGGCCAATTCCTGTAGTAATGCTAGGTGACTTCTTTCCACGCCTGACAAAGAATCGGAGTTTTAATCTTTTGTAGTTCTGATATCAATTTAGCCTAACAATCTGCTGATCGCTTAGTTAATTTACCTCTTTGTTGTCGTCTTTCTTTCAGCAGACAGACAATGCAAGACCCAATGACAATTACAATCACCACTACAGGAGCACATGCTGCAAATGCCACTATCCCAATCTTCCAATTACTTCCTGCCATGCAAAGCAGAGAATTGCATAAGATTCAATTTATGAAGAAAAATATTTAATCTCCAAAAATAATAAACTAAGATTGTGGACAATCTTGCGCTACATGTTATCCGTCATGGGCAAGAATTAAGAATAACCATATCAGTCATTAATGCAAGACATGATTACTTCTTTTCGCTCACAGATTTTCAGCAAAAAAATTTCTGTTCACTAACCTTTAGGATTCGGATATGTTAACAAGTAACTCGAGGCATTGTAATATTTGTACAGCTCAAATCTCACGTCGCAATTCCTGCTAACAATAATTCCACCTTGCCGTGACGAACAGCATCCTTTGAGTTCAGCCAAAGCAGTTGTCAAACATGCTTGACAATCATCTGCTATGATATCTCGTGTGCACTGTGCATGACCATATACGGTATCGCTTCTAAATTTGATTGACCCAGTTGCAAACATGTGCTTGGAAGGATTGACAGCGGCCTCAGTTGACAGTTTAGTCATTAAGTAGATTAGAACATCAGAGAACTGTTTTGGATCTGATAGAAATTTCGCCTGAGAATCGCAGTCTGGATACTTCCCTGTATAAACATACAAGGAAGTCATATTCTGAAACGAGTAGTGAACTTGGCAAAGTTCATACCATATGATTGCATCTTTATAATTTCTACAATCATTAAAGATTTCTTGGCTTGCCTTCTCCACACAAGCCTGACAAGAACTTGAGTTGACATCACCTCTGCACAGTGCTTGGCCATAGACCTTGGCAGGGGGTTCTCCAACAGAGGTGTAGTTAAAACCTGTTAATGAAGTGATGGAAGGCAAGATCTCAAGAAGATGCTTGAGGTTGCTCTCAAATGGACTGTTGAGAGTGTAGTTGGTTGTGTTATTGGAGCAAGATGTAAAAAGATGGTCTGCAACAGTAATGGCTGGGAGAGCTGACAACGGTATGATCAGCAAAAACATGACTAAATTTACATCTATGGTTGTCATCAGGATCATTTTGGAGCAAATTTAACGGGGAAAAAAAGGGCGGCTTGGAAAGTCGCTTGAAACCATGTGGAGTAATGGGACTATTAAAGTTGTAGAGGTGATCATGGGGAGAGAATAATCATCTCTGAGAATACATTTTACTTTGTCAATTAAAAATGACCGGCCTGAGCATTGACTTAATTGATTGACCAAGAATAAATTGGCATTCAAATGAAAATTTTCTAGATATGACTTTTATATGAATCCTGCCGAGTCTTCTATTTGCTAAGTTCAAATACATGGGCCTTTTCCGAGTATAGTTCAGTGTATACTTGTTATTGTTTTGTTTTGTTAAAAAAATATTAAATCATATATTAAAATTTCACCAATTAATTTTAAAGTTGAAATAATTCTTTGATAATATATAAAAAATTTATTGACTAATTAATTATAAGTTTGAGTTTCACTATTTATATTTTATTTGATAAAATTAAATACAAACATAATAATCTAATACTAACCAATGGAGAAAAGAGCACGGAATTTGGTTTTATTAAAAAACTTTAAAAAATAAAGTATATATTTTAATTTCATCTAAAATCTTTGGTTTGTTTCAATTAGATCTTATATCTTTTATTTTTATTCCGTTTTATCCCCGTATCTTTCATTTTTGTTCCAATTTCTCCCTCCCTTGTTTCTGTCAGGTGTGTGGATTTTAATTGTATTATTAAAAATCACAATATCATTAAAGAAGTAAAGAAATAAAATTAAATAATTGAAATTAACAGAGATGAAAAAGAAAATCAGTAAAAAATATATTTGTTTATTAGAACAAATATGATAAAATTTATTTAACTCTCTCTTTTAATTTTCTTCATCAAAACATTCCCCATTCTGATCTATCTCCATCATCAGTTCTCTTTCTTTCTTTGATGTTTTCATCAAGGAGCAGCTTTGATTTGTCAAAACATTATGTGATGTTAAAATTGTCCTATATTCAAGCTACCATTCCATTTATATGGGATATTAAAAATTATTAAGGAATATCATCAAGGCATCGACAATCTCATTCTAATTTCAAAGAATCTATGTCCTTATCCGCACTTGACCCAACGAGTATTTATGAGCCCGTAGCTGCATTTTCCACAAGAAGATCCAAAAGCCGAAAGGTTGATGTACGTTTTCCAATTTCTTGCCCTACCCAGTATATTTGGCCATTTGGTTTTCAAAACATAATCCCTAAACTTAAATTTATATGGGATATTATTGCTTTTTCTCAAGGATTTTTGTTCAATATATATATAATGTTGGTGGGGAAAAAAATTATCATATTTTTTTTTCATAAACTTTGTTGATGAAATTGAAATTTACACAAAGTGAAACAAAAATAAAAGATACGGGATTTAATTAATTTAAATAAATTAAAATTTTTAGGTAAAATATAGAAAACATATAAACCCTAACAAGACAGATTAAAATTTACAACAAAAAAAAAAACACACACACACAATAGAATGCACAAATTTAACTTTTATTCATTTATTTTTTTATTTTTCAAAAAGCTATTATAATTATTTAAATAAAAAAATAAAATACTCTAATAATACAAAATAAGAAAAATAAAAATAAAATGCTAGAGTACTAATTTGCTAATAACACTTGTCTGGATAAATTAAAGGTAAGAAATTATAGAAAGCCTTATAATTAATGAAAAATTAATAGTAAAGGCTCTTTTCAGTATTAGAGCTTGTTTCTTTTTGTATTTTGAAAATATTTTAAAAACATTTAAATTTGTTTTCTTTTTTCTTTACTTCAAATTAATTTTTTTTTTATGTTTTTAGATCATTTTGATACACTAATATTAAAAATATTTTTTAATAAAAAATACTAATTTTATTATTTTAAATAAAGTATAAATGCATCGTCATTTCCATACTATATTTAGAAATTATGTATTGTTATTTTAATAACTTCCTAATTAGAGATAGGATGAATACAAATACTAATAATTAATTTCTTACAAACAAAGTTAATTAAATTACTAATAATTAGCTTTATACGAAAAAGGCATTAAAATCGTTATTAAAATTCCAATTTTAGTTACTAATATATGTATATTATCGAAACAGATAATTTTGTATTTAATTTTTTAATATTAAAGTCAAAATTAATAAGTCTATAAATTGATAAGAATTTTTAATAAATTCAACATTTTTCATCAATATAGCTTATTTTGGGATCCATAGACCTTTTACCCATAGTTATTAGACCCGATCTAGGGTTGACCCAACTAAAAAGTCGGGACTCAGGTTACATGGGTTGATCCAGATCAACTCGAATCAACTCAAAAAATTTTAAAACAAAATATTTAAAGTTTTAATATTTTATATGAAAAAATTATGAAATAATCCATTTGAATATAGATTACACATGTTATAAATAATGAAGTTTAAAAGATTATTTGTAAAGATTTTTATTCTATATTGAAAAGATACTATATTAGTATATTATCCTTTTAAGTTGAAGTATTTAATTCAAAAATAGTTTTTATTTCTTATTGAAAAAACACAATTTTTTTCTTGTTAATATAGAGTATATATATTAAATGGTTTCAAATTCCATATTGAAAAAATAATTTTTTCTTATGAACATAGAATATATATATATATATATATATATTAAAGGGCTTTAAAATATTCACATTGAAAAAATAAAATATTTTTTTAGTATTTATATAGTAAACTTTGAAAAGAATTAATAATCAACTAAAAAAAAATCTTTGGCTAGAAAAAAATACAAGTTTCAACTAGGTTTTATCAGATCTTTAGATCATTAGTCAACCACCAGTTCCAATTTAATAGCTATGCAGTTATTGCTCGTTAAGCGTCTATTTGACAATGTGGTTACGGTTACTTTTTAAATAGCTTTTCGTACGAAATACATGCCAATAATATTTTTTTATTTTTTAAAAATTATTTTTGATATCAATACATCAAAATGATCCAAATCATATTAAATTTTAGCTAAAAATATTTACAACGCGTTGTAAAACATTTTCTGATGCTATCTCCTATAGGAGGATATATTCATTGTTTTTCAAATATCCTTTTTTTTTTACATATTTGGAACATTATTTTTTAAAATAATAATTTTCTATATGTGAAGTTAGCAAATACAGTATAAATGGTACTTTTACTGGGTATGTATAGAAAGGTACAAAAATAAGAACATAAGTGCTTGGAAAAAGTGTTGTACCATGTATGTGAAACGTTATTGGAACATAATATTTGTTCTATTTTTGTTTTTGAGGATATATTTCCATCTTTTTTTTTTTTTTTGACCATCTTCTGGATATATGTGAGTGTTCGACAAAAAGCATTCTTGCTTGGTGGTTGAGAAAAGATTTTCCTTCCTTGATACTTTCACAAGTCATTCGAAAATAATTCTGAGGAAGCGAATCACCCACCATCACGAGCACAACTATCGGAATCATGCTGAAATTTCTAATTTGGATTTTATGTTGCTTTGCCTTGGGATTAAGGTATGTACAATGAGGGTGGGGGTGGGGCTGGCGAGTGGTGTCCTTCCTGGTTCTGCTGGCTCCTTGCTGTGTGATACGTCTGTCACCCCCGCAGTGCCTAACCTGTTCACTGAGGCTTGCCGGATGTCCAGTGGACCGTGGGATTAGTCGTGGTGCGCGTAAGCTGGCCCGGACACCCACGTTAATAAAAAAAAAAAGAAAAAAAAAGGTATGTATAATGATCATTACTTGCGCAGAACATGTACCGTTAGTAAGTTATTTTTCATTTTTGACGATGTCTGAATAGAATTTTCATTATCATTTAATAGTTTTATTAAAAGAATTTTTCAGTCAGTATAAAATATACATTCTATCGATAATTAATTTATTAATAAAATTACAAATAAAAATACTTCATCGATGAATTTTTTATTAGTAATTTTTTGTTCATCGATAAATTTGTTAGTAATAAAAAATATTATTACTGACAAAACAAACGTGTAAAAAAACATTACCCGCTTCATTCCGTCAGTATATCCCTCAAAAAATACCATTGCTAATTCTGTCGGTAATTATTTAAAAACATTTTAAAAAAATTATTTTATAAAATTATAAAATAATTGAATTAACATAAATTAACACTCTATAATATACTCAAAATGCTTGGGGAAAAAAAAGAAAAAATCAACTCAAACAAATTTGCAACAAATAAATAAAATAAAAAAATAAATTCAACTAAAAAAATTCATATGAAAAAAATAAAGTTGTGATTGCTAAAAATTTTAAAATCCTATAAATAAATCAACTAAAAATTGATCTTATATGAAAAAAAATCTCACAACAACATTCATACAATTATTAAGGCTAAAAACAAATATAGTGAAAAAAATCATGAAAAAAGAAAAAAAAAATCTTACTTTAATGTAGTTACAAGTGAAGCTAAGGAGAGAGAGAAAAAATCGTTCAGCATATTAATTAGAAAAAAGAGGATAAAAGAAGAAAGAAGAAGAAAGCATACCTGAGCACAGAGAAGAAGAGAAAGAGATAAGGAGAGAAAAGAAGAAAAATTGATGTTTTTTACACATAAGGAAAAAGAAGAAGAAGAAGAAGAAGAAGAAGAAGAAATGAATCTGTCTCTTGTGAAATAGGGGATTCAAGTTTTTTATTGAGGCGCGTTAGCTATGGTCTCACCGACAGATAATTAAATATTAACATTTTTTAATTATCCCGTCGGTAATTTTGTCTATAATACTTAATTTAAAATTTTAATTTCATAAAAAATTTTCAGAAACCGTTAACAATCACCGATGATTTTTCAATCCGTTGGTGATTTTGTCAGTAAAGAAGAACAATTGACAATGCAATTGGAAAGTGAACAGTTATAGAGCTTTTTGTAAAATATTGACGGAATAGTCTATCGGTTATTCTCTTTATATTTGATATGATGAACAGTGTTTACAGTTTACCAACGATTTTATCGATGAAATTTTATCGGTAATTCTATTGGTAAAAATGACACGTTATCATTTTTTTTTTTGCTTTGTTTTAATTTTTTTCCCATTGTAGTTCCCCCAGTATATACCGAGAAAATATTACCGTGGGTAAAATCTCTCGAAACTTTACCGACGAAAATATTCTCTCGATATTTTCATTTATATTTATCGATTTTCTGGTAGTATTTTTAATTAGGATTAATTAGGATTTATGAAGTTAGTAATTATTTAATCATTTATATATTGAAGTACTTCACTCTCTTTGGCTACCTGATTTTTTTTCTTTTGTGGTATCTTTAGGTTGATTTTTCATTAACTTCTTCTTTTTAGTGTTATCAAAGATAAGATACCTGTTTTGGAAATTAGAGAATCCTTGAAAATTTTATATCTGATCGTGACCAAATTGAGGTTGTACTCTAATCCTTAAAATTTTTTTTTTACTAATAATAGTATTATTTCATTTTTATGATGAGGAATTATAAATACAACAAAAAAAAAAATAGGCGGGATTATATTTTTATATCATCAATTAACCTAAAGATACCACAAAAGAAAAAAATCAGTTAAAAAAATAGGTTGATATATTGTTTTAGCTATTCAGTTAAGAACTTTTTGTTGTTGCTCTAGTAGCTAGCATGGAGTTAAGTTTAAAGTCTTCTTATAAAGGCCTGCCAGGTAAGACTAGATTTTTTTATTGGTTTTTTTATTTTTTATTTATTTTATTTTATTATTTAAAATTGAGTTTCTTTAATTATTTAATATTAAGTTAATTATAATTTGATTTACATGTTGTTTATTATTATATAATAAAATTAAAAAATAATTTAATTATATAAAGTTTATAATTAGGATCACGAGTTTCAACTTATCAAATCAATAATGTCATATGAAAACAATACTCACACAATTAAATTTAAAATTTGAGCCAAGTAAATATTCTGATTAATATTTTATAAGTTTAAATTATGATATCAAGCTTAATAGTATCTTATTTGTCATTTTTCAACATAAATTAGATGCGTGTATATTTTTTTTTAATTAATACCTTTTTAAATATGTATTTTTAAAAGAATATATTTCAATACATATTAAATAATTAATTTCATATATCTTGGTAAAAAACCACGTCAACAATATTTATATATTCATTCTCTTGTGTTAGAGAAATAATATCCGACTTGTAGTGAAAAAAGTCAAATAGATGCATCAACACTTTGTTCTCATAATTATTGATATATATGATTTTTTATTTATTTAATTAAACATATGTATAAAATTTTTAATATATGATCAGGGTGTTTTTTGGACAAAATACACATTAAAAAAAGCCTTAATATTCTCGTTTTTTATTAAAAAAAAATTATCCCAGTCGAAGTATAGGTCAGCATAGCAAATTTATCAAAAAGGAATATCAGACACATTAACATATATTGAAATAATATATTCCCAACCATGCCAGTTGCCGGACACATTAACATAGTGGGAATTTCAGTGACAATCACCTCGGTAAGAAACTAGAGACTGTCATCTGATTCACTGAACGATCTGTTGATGAAGACTTGTGAGCTGGAACAATTTTAATGAGAGAAAAGGCTGGTTGCTGTGGTTGAGGAAGAGCTATTGGGTCGCTTGCCAATGCTAAGTCCACAAATGACATTGTGGGCCTGTCTGCTGGATCCTTCTGCACACATAACAGCCCAATATGCAGGCACCTCAAAATCCCTTCTGCTGGGCTTCTTTCCACCAACAAAGGATCCACAAACTCCATTGCTTTCCCTTCAATCCATAATCTCCATGCCTGTGAATTTGGTTTCATAATTTGTCATAACATTACCTGCCAAGATTAAGGGAAAATGTTCAAGGGTAGGGAAAATACTGTACGCACATATGCTAAGAGTGTCTGGCCATGCTCTGTGAGGTAAAAACCACTGCTTCTTTTCCCACTTATAATCTCAAGAAGTATAACACCAAAGCTGAAGACATCCGATTTCACTGAGAATATTCCTTCCATTGCGTACTCTGGAGCCATGTATCCGCTGTTTCACGTGTAAGAAAACCCTAGGAGATTAAAATTACGGATCAAAATCGTCAGAATACAAGGAAAAAAAAATAGTGGAGAAGAAAGGGGATGTACAATGTTCCTACTACTCTTCTGGTGTTTGCTTTGTTCTGGTTTTCGCCGAAAAATCTAGCCATGCCAAAGTCTGATATCTTGGCAACCATTTCGTGGTCCAGTAGAACATTGCTAGGTTTCAAATCCCGGTGAATGATTCTAAGCCGAGAATCCTCATGTAGATAAAGAAGTCCTCTAGCAATGCCACCAATTATGTTGTAACATGTCTCCCAATCAAGCTGTGCACGTCTTTCGGCATCTGAAATTTGAATAAGAAGAAACTTCAGCCTCTAGCGTCATTTAATTGTTGAAAATGTAAAATTTAAGAATTCAAAGGCAAAATAAATGAATGGAACAGACCAAAGATAAAAATATCAAGGCTTTTGTTAGGCATGAACTCATATATGAGCAGCTTTTCCTCTCCTTCCATGCCACATCCCAACAGCCTCACCAGGTTTCGGTGCTGTAATTTTTCAATTAGCATGAATTCGTTCTTGAACTCCTCTAAACCTTGCCATGACTTTATTGAAAGCCTTTTAACAGCTATTTCTTTCACATTTGTTAACACACCCTGAAACAATTTGCAATGAGGAAAATCCTGTGTAACTGAAGCAATATTTAACCATGTCAAACTGAATAAAAAACTGGGTTTTCCTTTTAGAGGGTTGGACTGCAAAGACAGCTGAATCTCAGTGGATTGTGACAGAGAAGCCCCTTTACAACTTACCTTATAAACAGTGCCAAACCCACCTTGTCCAAGCTTATTCGAGTCGGAGAAGTTGTCTGTGGCTGCTCTGATAGTACTTAAGTCCATGAAAGGCAGGTCCTCAGAACTTACCAAACGACCTTCTTCTGTCGTTGTGAACCCTATTGGACTTGCTGATTCCTTCAATAATTTTAGGTGATTTCTTTCCATGTCTGCCAAAAAATAGGAGTTTTAGTACTTTTGAATTCGGATGTAAATGAGCCTATTTAAATAAAGTGGACGTGATCACTTGGTTCAGATACCTCTTTGTCTTCTTCTTTTTCGCCTCAGACAGAAAATGAAAGATCCAATGACTATTGGAAGCACCATTGTAGGTATAAACACAATAATTGCCACCATCTTCCAATTACTCCTGCCTTGCAAAGCAAGAATTTGGTAGCATATCATTTAATAATGGACTAGGATTCTGGACAATTTGGTACCAATACATTACCTTTCAAAGAATGAATTAATAGTAACAATATCAATCATTAACAAATTGGGTACTTATGAGTAAAGCCAGCATTTGAAACACCAAGAGTTACTGGTGGTACTGCCCTTTCTTACTAAAGTGTAATCAAAACATAACTTCTGTTTGCTGACAGTTCATCAGTAAAAATAAATTCTGTTTACTCACCTTTAGGAGTTGGGAATGTTATCAAGTGACTTGAGGTGTTGTAGTATTTGTACAGCTCAAATCTTACATTGCAATTCCTACTAACAATAATTCCACCTTGCTTTGAAGAACAGCATCCCTTGAGATCAATCAAAGCAGAGCTCAAACATTTCTGACACTCATCTTCTCTGATATCTCTAGTGCACTGTACATGGCCATATATGGTTTCGTTCCTTGAAAACTTGATTTCCCCAGTTTCAAACATGAGCTTTGAACGATTGAGCGCCGCCGCATTTGACAGTTTGTCCATGAGGAACCTTACATTGTCATAGAAATGAACAGGATCTGATACGGATTTATTATGAGATTCCATGTCTGGATACTTCCCGGCATAAACATACAATGAAGTTATATTCTGAAACGAGTAGTGAATTTGGCATCGTTCATACCATATGATTGCTTCTTTACTTTCGCAATCTTTCAACAGTTTTTGGCTTGCATCTCTCAAACACGTCTGACAAGCACTCGAAGTGACATCTCCCCTACAAAGTGCTTTGCCGGTGACTTTGTCAGGCAATTCACCGATAGCTGTGCTGTTATAGCCGGTTGATGAAGTGATGGAAGGCAAGGTTTCAAGGACAATCTTCACGTTCTTTCCGAACGGGCTTTTCAGATCATAGTTACCATATTCAGTAGATGAACAAATAGTGAATAGAGGGTCTGCAAGAACAAGGGCAAAGAGCATTGAAAGAAGTATAATCAAGAAACACATGGCTAAAAGTGCATGCCTGATC
Organism: Populus euphratica; assembly: GCF_000495115.2. Taxonomy (NCBI): domain Eukaryota; kingdom Viridiplantae; phylum Streptophyta; class Magnoliopsida; order Malpighiales; family Salicaceae; genus Populus; species Populus euphratica. The sequence goes on along the minus strand of NW_011500979.1, from coordinate 2,715 downwards.
ATAATTATATTTTGGATGAACATCTTATCAAAAATTTAGACAAGACAAGAAATAAAAACCTAGGATTGAGATAAGTAAAAAATTTATGCAAGCCATTCCATTTACGCAAGCAACTTCTGGCGGCTTTACATAAAATTATCAATAAAAATCTTCATATTCATAACCATTTAATTATAAAAACTCTAATATTATACTAAAAAATCATTTTAAATAATTAAGGAAACTTCAAACTATAATTTATGTTATATTCTTTAATATTTTATAAACAACGACCGAGTATTTTATTCAAAATCCATTACTTGGATTAATGCTGTGAAATTTTATAAATAGAATTTGATAGCTTGCATGAGCGTTTTTTTTTTTAGATTAACGTGGGTGTCTGGGCCAGCTTGCGCGCACCACGACTAATCCCACGAGCCCTGAAGTTAACGATCATGTAAGCCTCCAGTGGCCATCATATAAGCAATTAAGGACTCGAACCTGAGACCACAGAGGGAGCAAACCCCTTGATCCCAAATCCTTATCACTTGGTTACCACCTAGATGGTTATGCACGAGCGTTTTTTGAAAAGAGTAGTCATGGTTTCATTTCTTATAGAATGATATTACTTACTAAACTCAGAATCTGACATAAAATGACTTCAATTATTAATTTAATTATTAGATGCAGCACTGTTGTTACATTCAAGAGAGTCTGAATATTGAAAATATATATATATATATATATATATATATATTCAAAACGAAATTTGTTAACCAAAGAATTGGAATAATATATTCTTAGTTTGAAAAACTCATGCGTTGAAATGATACAAGTTGTTGTACGTGACCTCACTAAAATCCATCCCTGACACTTCATATATTTGATTATTCTGATTATTTTTTAAAAAAAATTTTATCAAGCCATTCCCTGGTTGAATTAATCTAGATTTTGAATTATTCTCAATTCTTAGTAGGATAATCTAGAAGTGTTAATTTGGAGTGTAGTAGATGATGTATAAAAATAATTTTTATTATTTTTATTATTTTTTTAAATTGATATATTAAAACAATTCAAAAACATTAAAAATATTAATTTAAAATAAAATTTTAATAAAAAACATGTTACCCCGCAACCACAAACATCTTTATTAATCTTATCTATTGGGGACCATTGTACCAATATTGACTTGCTTTTTGGTCCTCTGATGAGAAAATATATTCAAGAGTCGCACTCCATGCCACGAGTACTGTCCAGACTTATCCACTCGGAATCTCAAATGCCTATTCGCATATGGTTGCAATTTCCTCGATTGGGTTCAAGAGTTGCCGGTCTTCTCTTGCTATTTTATGCAGCTTGTGCATCGAAGGATAGAGAAAAGTCACTTGATGAAAAGGCTTAATGCTGCGTATCGAGAAAAGAATACGGAATTTGGTCTTGTTAAAAAACTCAAAAGAATAAAGGATAGATTTTAATTTCATCTAAAATCTTTGGTTTGTTTCAATTAGATCTTACATCTTTCATCTTTGTTCCAATTTCTCCCTCCCCATTTCTGTCACAATCTCATTAAAAAAGTAATTAAGGAAATAAAATTAAATAATTAAAATTACAAAGATGAAAATGAAAATCAATAAAAAATATATTTGTTTATTAAAACAAATATGATAGAACTTGATAGGGTTGGTTTTTCAAAGAATTCTCAAATATTACCACCTTCAATTGTCACTTAGTAATCTCGTATTTTCCTTTGCTGATACTATATATAGTTAAATAGAAATCAATTTTCAAATTTATTTAACTTTCTTTTAATTTTCTTCATCAAAACGTTCCCCGTTCTGATCTATCTCCACCATTACGTCTCTTTTTTTCTTTGTGTGTGTGTCTCTTTTTTTCTTTCATGTGTGTGTGTATAATGCTAATGAAAGAGTTTCTAAGAGATAGCAATAATGTTGGC
>NW_011500979.1:0-749 GCF_000495115.2 Populus euphratica | reverse complement strand
AAGAGTGTCTAAGAGATAGCAATAATGTTGGCGAAAAAAAAAAACACTTTTTATCATATTTTTTATTAAAAAATTACTTGCTTTGATGATTTTTTCAATTTTTTCATTCCACCTTTTGGTAATATTGAGATTTTCGGATACGAAATTGAAATTTATACAAAGTGAAAGAAAAAGAAAAAGATACTGGATCTAATTAATTGAAATAAATTAATTTTTTTAGGTAAAATATAGAAAACATATAAACCCCAAGACAAATTAAAATTTACAAATAAAAAACCACAATAGAACGCAAAAATTTAACTTTTATTCATTAATTTTTTCATTTGTCAGAAGCTATTATAATTATTTAAATAAAAAATAGAATTCTCTAATAATAAAAAATAAGAAAAAATAAAAATATAATGCTAGAGTACTAATTTGCTAATAACACTTGGCTGGATAAATTAAAGTTAATAAATTCGAGGAAGCCTTTACAATTAATAAAAGATTAGAATAAAGACATGTACTTGAAATTATAAAATATACTCTCCGGATTTGAGAAAAACTCGTCCTCTGGTTTATTATAGAAAATCAAACTCTCCCTTTGAGATAAGATTGAAAAAATAAGTCATCATACAATTGACATTTAAGTTGCAAGAAAAGAAAGTCCTGTGATGGATGGCTCTATAGTTGATGGAAAGCCATGAAGATTCTCCTGCTCGCAGGCATTTGCTACTTTACCCGTTGATGACTCCTCAGTCTTCCTTACT